>NC_051161.1:40667451-40805763 GCF_013339745.2 Dermacentor silvarum | reverse complement strand
CTACGACTCGCCATGGCCCGGCCGCGTGCTGTCCGTTCGGAGGAACAACGCAACGGCTAACTACTGGTGTTTATTATACATAAGGAAGAGACGCTTAATTCCGCAGCCCATCAGGGAGCACGGCGCAGCGTCGTAGGGGAGATGGGGATAGGAGGTAAAGAAAAGAGAAGAGAGATAGTTCAGGGGGCTCGTCCGCACATGGGTAGGCAGCAGAGGCGGCAGGACGGCAAGGGCAAGTACGCTCAGCGGTATGTGCTATCCACCGCCTCCACGAACTCCACGAGGCTGTGTAGTGCGGGGAGGTGTTAGCGGGATGGGAACAGCAGGTTGGTGAATGAGTCCGCAGGAAGTCCCTGCAGTCTATAGGCTCGGGTGACCTTCGAAAGTTCCTGTGCTAGGGCTGGACAGGCGCTAAAACGCCGTTGTAGACACTGTTAGGGGAGAGGCGGGCGAGATCCCAGAGAGAGTCTGCGGCACAGGTGGTAGAGGCCCGCAGGGCTGCGCGCATGCACCGCAGTGGAAAGCAGGTACGCACACGCACAGTCTAGGGTGCCTCGATGCGTTCCTCGCCCACCGCTCCCCTTCCACTGGGAAGTCGCGTTTGCTCTCCGCCGTGCGTTCGCTCCCCATGACAGCGCGCGTCCCTAGCCTTCGCGCGCTTTCACTCGCACATACAGCATACGGCCAATTAGAGTTTTTTGCTACCTCCGGACGCAACACATCGAAGAGTGAGCCTTTAAAAGCTTCACTGTAAAAAAAGCTAGAAGTAGCTGAGTAACAAGCACCCGAAAGCCTGCGATATAACACTACTTCTGTCTAGGAGATGAGACGAGGCACCAGCTTGTCGCCAGGGGCTCGCGCAAAAGTTACAAACACAAAAACTTGTTCCCCATCAAGCTCGTGTATCGCCATCGGGTTTTAGTTCGTTCTAAATTGTCGGGTACTACGCAAATATTCCACGAACAATAAAAAGGAACTACCCGCAAGATGACGTAGGACCGTATGATACGAGTGATAATGATGTTATCTGGTCGATGGAAAAAAAGGTCTGCCGAATAACTTTTGTTCTTCAGTTAACGATATGTGGTTTCTATGCTTTTCTTTTCTGTATGTATTTTCTATGCTTAGGTTAATCTATAGTATGCTGGAGAAAAGACGCACATACGGCTATCCAAGTCGGTGGCGAAGAGGGAGAGAGAGAAATAACAAGAGTTTAAATAGGCAAGACAAGAAATGTTTTCTTTGGTGCAAGAGTTGGCAAAACGCACCTCAGAAAACCTAGTCATGCGCGCCTAGCTTTGGAAACTAATTATCGGAGCAGCCGTGCAGACGTAGCGTTCGCTTTCGTAGGGGGTAGGACAACTAGTAGATGCAATGCCATTGTCGAGAGTCTGACATTTGACCCAGAAACGGAGTCTATGGCACAGAGAGGGGCTGATTCTATAGGGCGTAAGCCTCCCCACGTGTCCGCGTTATTTCACTTCACTGGCTTTCGAAGAATATGTCTAATCTCACCTGCTGCTTCAGGCACATATGTAAATATAAAAGCAACCAATGAAACCCAAGTCAGGCCCTAGAACCAGGACTTCAGCAATTGTTTGGCTGGACTTACTAGTTAGTTAGTTTATTAGTTAGTTAGTTGGTAAGTTGGTTGGTTGGTTAGTTAGCTGGCTAGTTAGTTTCTACGGCGACGGTGACGGGAGAAGTGCGCTTGGATTGTCCATATAATTGCTATCGCAGTAATAATTTAGAACATTTTAAAATGCGACTACAAAGACAAGTTGTAATGTGAAAATCAATGCGTGGAATGAGCCTTGATGTTGAAATTATTTCACGCGCTGTTCATACATACACGTTTAAAAGAAAACAAAATGTTCATTAGTTTCAGGCAACTTGTCTCTTCTCTCCCCAAACGCAGCCGAGAGATGGTACAGCCCATAAAAGATACCAAAATAAAAGCGAATGTTGAGCATTTTTTCTACGTTGATACCCGTACTCGCCACTATACGTGCACAAAACGATTCCGCAAGACATTTCTTATCGGCATTAAAACATCATGGCTGGCGTCACCTACGTGTATCGTATTTCCTTCTTAAGAATCGTGGCCTGGCGTTACTCTATTCAATTTTGCGGGGAACCTCAAATGATCGCCACCCGGCCACGCTTTCCAACACAATGTTGTTTAGCGAGCGACGGAGAGTCTGTTTCTTGGCGCCAAAGCATTTCCAGATCACAGTTACATTCACCTGCATTTTACTTCAGACGCCATCTGCAAGGCCGCTGGTTTGTTTCTTTTCGTTTGCATAGTACACCTCTTTACCGTAACCAGCGCACTTTTTCTTTTCCTTCGCCGCCATTCGAGCCAACTCGTGACTCTTGGCACTATAGTTGTTTGTCCATCGATGCGCAGTTTAAGAGAGCAACGGTCGCGTGCTCTTCGCCCGACCGAGTGTCTCCTCTTGCGTTCCATACTCCGTCTATATTTTTAATTTTTGTTTCCTCATTTCGTTCGCCCATCCCGTTCACTGTTATCGCGAGGATCCGAATGAACGGTAACCGCGCGTGCTTTCGGAAACGTTTCATTTCGAGCAGCTGGAAAAAAACTGCCGAAAGATGGAGCAGAAAATAAGGGCACTGTTACGCCCCCCCCCCCCCCCCCCCCCCGCCCTGCGAAGAATGACGACCAAGGAAACGAAGAAGCCGTACAAAGAGAGAGAGTAGGCCCCTCGAGCAGCAAGCGGAATCTGCGACAAATTGCTTTCTCTCTCTCTCAACTCACTCTCACCCTCACTCTCCCCCTCTGCGAGAATCAGTGCAAGAGGAGAGCATGGGGCTGACATTTTTGCTCGGTTTGCTTTGCGGGTGCGCGCAGACCCTGGAATATTTGGACCGGTGGGCGTGTCTCGCCATCGACTCTGAGCGAATGCTCAGAAAAAAGCGCATTTAGATCAGAGCGCTAAAAAAATGAAGCAGCGGCTCCACGATGCTGCATTTGTATAACAATTCAGGCAAGGAAACAGCTACATTGCGAATTATTTTCAGCGTCGCAAAACTTCGAAATCGCCTTGCCGTATTGAACAATTCACTTGTTCGCTGATATCTTGTTTTGTTTTTGATGATGACGGTGAAAATATACGGTGACGACAATGACAATATTGCGCCTTCCGGGCAGCGTTCTTCCAGACGGAAGGCATCACGAGAGAACAGTAACAAGAACTCAAGGCAAAGTATAGCCATAACGCTCAGGGCCTTTCTTTGTCGCACCAAGGATGCCTGCCACTTTGCCGTCTGCGGTCAAGACGACGAGCAGCCATCCTATACGTCTGTGAAACAGCTATTTTGTTATCCTGCTGGATACAGGGTCTCAGGTTCAATCTCCAGAGCCACGGTAGCCGCATTTTGATGGAACATGTACAGCAACAACGCTCTAAACGAGCATTAAATAATCGCTAATATAGCCAGGAGATGTCCGCTATACGGCGTCTGAATAGCGTACTGTGTAGGTTCAAGACATAAGCACAAGCAGTCCTCAGTCATCACCACCAGGAGGCGCAGCATCGATTCCTCGTCTGTCTCGTGTAAGTCGCGCGCAGGCAGAGACTTGAACGGTAGAAATATGAGTTCTCTGATAAAACCCAGGCTTGTCTGGTGGTTCACCGGGTATGCTATACTCCGGGCAAGGGCCGCGGCGTAAAAGATAAAGCCACACCGCACTCGTTCAACCTAAACAAAGATGGACTGTCGAAGCTCAACTAATGAGAATCTAACAGTAACGTTGGTCTTTCTCATATACCAAACCACTGCGTCCATGGGTGTGAAAATCAGCAGTTTGAAAAGCTTGCGACAGCGTTTCCAAGTGCGTATGCATTGCGCACCACATTGCTGCATGGAATACGTTCGAAATAATCGCGATAAGTTTTGAGGAAATTAATTATGACACCGCACTCCGCGTGGTTGTTCCCCCGCGGACTACTTGCGTGATTTTAAGTTATTTTGTTTAGTTTTTTTCCCCGTTGCTGTGTTTTTTAAATGCAGCTGTGTTTTTTAAATGCAGTTTCCTTTATTTCTGCCTAATGACTTCAATATGTTATCTAATTTATGTTTCAACAGCGTATTTCGTTCAATGTGCGTTCGTTTTAATGTTCATGTAAATGAACATATAAATTGTCAGTTGCTGCCTCATTTTTATTTTGCATCCACCGCGGTAGCTCAGTGGCTAAGGTGTTGCGCTGCTGAGCACGAGGTCGCGGCATCGAATCCCGGCAGCGGCGGCCGCATTTCGATGGAGGCGAAATGCAAAAACGCCTGTGTACTTGCGTTGTAGTGCACGTTAAAGAACCCCAGGTGGTCAAAATTAATCCGGGGCTGTCCACTACGGCGTGCCTCATATAATCACAACTGGTTTTGGCACGTAAACCCCCAGAACGAAGAAGCCGAATATTTTTATTTTACATTAATAAATTCTAGCGCTTGCTTAACTCTGTCTGCTAGTTCACATTCGCTTTAGTTATTCTTTACGCCGCCTATTACATCGACCCAAGTGAAGAAAAAAAAAAAGAGAGATGCCGTTGTTACCCCTTTTATATCTAAAAATTGCCTACTTGTTCTATGTTCTTTTTTCGGAAACACAGAGCCCTAATATTAAATACGTAACGAGCCTGTATACTATAATGATAGCAAATAAATCTAGAGTCACGCTGTTTCCCGCAAGAACTACAGAAATAAACGCATGAAGTTTAAAACAATGAATAACGGAAGTGATCAGTTTAGGTATACATACGTATACCCTGGTGGGAAATGTTTATTATTAATAAAATGTTTATTAAACGTAATTACTTACAAAAAAGGTACACATAGGCAGGATTCAGAACTGCTCTAGGAGTTGTCTGAGGGGTCCGTAAATTAGCAAAAAAATATAAAAAAAACATTAGCATATTACAGACGAGGCCGCATTACAGGTGCATAAGTAAAATGGTAATTGAAAAGAAAACATATTAAATCGCATCTTATATAAAAACACAAGTACTTTGTTTCCAGATTGTTGAAATTGGTTGAATGATTAAATAATTTATTTAGTTTTCTTTCTTTATATGTGTGACTAGATAGCGCTGCAGCTTTACGGCAATATTTAAACTTTGAACTGCCTGTGCGTACACTTTTTTCTGTTTGCATATAACGAAAAAAGTCATATTTTGTTGCTCGCGTTGTTTTTGTTTGAAGATGAAAACGAGCAAGCGATTCCTGGTTCAAGATGAATCGCCTTCTTCCTGACGTAAAAGGCTCCGTAGTAATGTGTTTCTATATGTTTGTCTTCCTCATCTTTCTTTTTTTTTCTTTCTTTTTCTTGAGGTTGTATGTTTTTAAACACGCCGCATAGAAATGAGATTTTAGCAACGAACTGGTCTTACAGCGGAGTGCAACAAATTGGAAACGAACGTCGTCGAAGGGAAACAAATGTGTCTGCATAAAACTCGGTTTCCAATTGGCTGAACTTGCAAGACAGTTCAATCAGTTTTTCCGCGGCTGTCATTTCGGCCCCGCTGTCGAACTCTCTGGACTGCCTGAAATGGAAGCACCGGGTTTCGCCTTGTCTAAAAAAAAAAAAAAAAAAGAGTTGACAACCTGGTTTTGTATTCTCCACGGAGCAATACCTGGTTCGACCGCACTGCGGCAGATTCCTTCATACACGAAAATAGAGAAATGAGAAAAAATTCTGATGTCACAAAATTTAGGTATTGCTTACTGAGAGAACCAAAAACCTATATACTTCAGACCGTATCATGATGGTTCGTTCTTGTCGGCGACTCGACCTTTGCGACTGCCCAGATTTTCTTCGGAATGTAACCGTGGTCTGTCCCCATGAATCTGAGAAATCTTCGCACACCACAACGAGAAAAAAAAATGAAAAGGAACGCAAATACGCTTCTGCGGGCGCAGTCAAAAACAAATTTGGGTGACTTTCTTCCAGTAGTTAACAAAGCGCTCAATGCAAAAGTTTGACATTTTCGTGACGTACGCCAACCGTATACAGTGCATTAGCGTAGTTGTACTAACTATTTAATCTTACATCTAAATTATTTCTCTAAATCCTTCTAAGCTCTCGCAACACAATGCAGTACGGTATTAGTATAATAATTGCTACCATGTACGTGAAAGCAGCGTAAGATACTTTTGCCCCTCTCTTCTGATATGTTTGCTTTGGCAATAGAATGCTATAAATACAAAAAAAAATAAACAAAAACAAAATCGTGAGAAACGAGAGAACGTGGGAGGGGGGGAGTGCTGTATTATAGGTATAATGTGCGCTGACGCACGCTAATGAGTGCTCTACTCTGACACGACTGAAATTGCTCGCGACGTTTTATGTCACCTAATCTCTCCGAGCGTGTGTCATTACGTCATAACAGAGTACACTCCGCGAGGAGTGGGAGACAAGCTAACGTTGGTCGACAGCGCGCTTTGCCTGAACAGCGAGGCATTCCGTTCGTCCTCCGGAGATCGCCACTGACAGCGTGAACCGGGAACTGCATTTGCGCGTATAGCGAGGTCCACGTTGTCTGTAGCCACGCTTCCTTTCTTGGTGGGCCGCGCTTACTCCGTAAGAACACAAAGACGACCTACAAGTGCTGCGCGCCATCTGCAGGCAATATAATTAAGCGGAAACATTTTTGGGCGATCGGTTCGCTCCGTTCGAATAACCCACTGCTTGGAGCGTTCCTCGCGTTGAGGTCCTTCCTATCTCGCTGCCTCCTCTCCGTATACACACAATACCGCATCTCTGGATTACTAATAGCGACTATGCCTGGCCGGTCTCGTGAGGTGTGCTTTTTTCCCGATGGCGTATAAGTCTGCTTTCTTTTATTCATTGAACGGTGCCCGTATTATGTCAGGATTCTTTTTTCTTCGATTCCGCTCATTTCTTATCGTATATCGCAGCGAGTGGCGAATACTGGCGATAACGGAGGAGTGGCGCTGTGCCAATCGATAACAGAGGACAGCACAATGAAAAAATCAGGCAAGTTTGCACTCAATAGCGCAAACCTTAGGCACAGCGAAGCTTACTGCCTGCTACCATGCTAGGTATGAACTTGGTTGCCCGTGCTAGGTCTTAACTTGGTTTAACCTAATTACGCATGTAAGAAGGTATTCTCGAGCGATCATTTTCGGAGGTACCTTTCCTTTGGTGACATTTTGCGTGATTAGCGCTGGACGCATCGGCGTCTAGGAGCGACAGCATTTCTGGCCTGCCACAAACGCAGGCAGGCTAACCAAGGTTGCACAGTGCTCGATATCAAGAATGCTGCTGCTTGGCCAGCACGCCGAACGTCACGTGCTGTCGCAAAGGGCTGGAGGCTAGTCAACGTTGCCGATATCAGTCGGCCAGCTTCGCGTCTGAGTGTAGTGGTCCAGCCAGCAATAGATACACTGAAGCAATCACGGCGCGGGTCTTCGTTTTCTTCTTCAACGTGCCACGAAGAAACACAGGATCGCGTCTGCTTCACTAAAACTGCTACAGAAGTTTTGTAGGCTTTGTTTTGACGCGCGTCAGCAGCACACACTTCTGGTGGCTCGTAACAATGGAAGTTCAAAGTTCGCGCCCATCTGCTCCGGCGAGCTGCAGAACCCCTGATTGGAGGCGCAAAGAGAGGTGGCACACCAACATGGCTGCACTTCCGGCTTCAAAAATGTGACGTCAGGGCCTCTCCTGTTTTGTTTCCTTCCTCCATGCTCCTGGCTCAGTGCGCCGCGGAGAGAAGAGAGGCAGGCGTTGGGAAGGCAGGGAGCAGGCGAGGAGGAGACCGCGTGCGCATGCACGCGCTCTTCTCCTCTTCCAAGTTGCCATGGCTACCACGGCTACGCACCACAAATTACGGCTGGCTTAAACAGCTTCGCTGTTAAAAATGAAAGGAATTGTTACGTAAAAGGAACCTTGGAAGCTTATACAATAACATTTCCTTTACGCATGCAGTGTGTCTGTCGTATGTTCCTGTACATCGTTTACGTTTACTGTGTGGCATTGTATTTTTGTGTGAAGATATTTGATCGAGGTCGATCACCCTTCCGATTAATTTGCGCAAAGATGAGGAAGATAATTACCAGGACAGAGCACGAAGCAGTGAAGAAAGAGAGAGAGAGAGTGTGTGCGCGTGTGTGTGTTGTGTTCGCGCCTCCTCCTTCCCCTTCCCCCCCCCCCTCCCTCTCACACACGCACACACCTAGGCACTGGCACCTGCTCCTATTCCTTTTTTCAGGCCCTTTCTACTTTTTCTGCACCGCGTCGCAATAGGCACGAACGCACGTGCGCCCTGAGATATCGAACACCGGTGCCGCTGATATTGGCTGCGCGGGTGCGAGCAACAAGAACTGTGGGACCCTGGGTGGTTCCTGAATAATCTACGGAGCAGTGCCCAGACGTGCTGGCTTTCTGACTGCGTGGCGAGGCGAAGCAGAATCGCTACGCTCTCCACTATAGGCACGCCCTATCTTACTGTTATTTCTTTGGTTCTCAGGCTAGGCTCGTAGTATAAGCGGAGCCGGCCTGATATCAAACGTTACCTGTGTTTGGATATTTTATTTTAATGTTTATGCCGACGTCGGAGAAAAGAATCAATAAAAAATACAAGGCCACTACACAAAAAAAAATATGAGTTTATACCTGTTAGGTCTCGAGCTCCATCGGTGCCTGAATTTAATAGAATACAGTTGCGTATTGGTAGGCGTTGACGATGTTTTTACATATGCCGCACGAAAAGCTACGCACACCAAAAAAAGTGTCATTGGCGCTGCAACTGCGTTTCAACATGTGTGACAAGCGTATACGACTCAATCTCTGTGGATAATTTCTTTGGTTTTACTACCGCTTATTTATTTATTAGTTTGTGGGGTTGGAGCAGGAGTATCGCAGTTGCAATATCGTTATGGTCTAAGGGAGCACCTATGCTTAAGGGAGCATCTACAATTTTGACGCATAACACACACGTTATCGAACAGTTAATATGTAACTGGGTCTCTTTCACTATCTCTCGCACGGTTTACTCCTTTTTCTTGTTTAGCAAGAGCAGGGTATTTAGCTTGAAAAAAAGTGCAAATTCTGATGACCACACCGTAACTATCTAGTGCGATGCTTCCGCATAACCATCGGTCAGTCACAAATGATAGGGGAAGGACAGAGAAGCACAAAAATCAGGACAAGGAAACAGCTTGAAAGGAAAATTTCGCAACTCCGCCGGCAGGAGCAGAACGTGAAATTTCGCTTTAGCGCTATTAGATAGGCTTTATCTCTACAGAAACGCGCACGCTTGATTGCGTCTGTATCTGTCCGCGCATACTATGAACTTATCTCTTTCTTAATGAATTTCCGTCCCCTTTCCCCCTTCCCCGTTGCAGGAACGCCACTCGGACTTATCCTGGTTATCCTACCTGCCTATATATTTTATCAATTCTATTTCTCTCGCTTTATATCTAGCCATGGAGAGATATGATGTTCAAAGGTGGGCGAATATCAATTTATTTCGAATGCAAATCGAATGCGAATAGTAAACATTAAATATCGAGTAGAACATCTAATAGTTGGACGGAGAGGCATATATTTAGATTAGGGTTATTTATTTCAATATAATTATGTACCACGCCTCTACTGACTAGCGCAAAAAGACAGCTAACTATCAAGGACAAAGAAGCAGTTTTAAACACAAGATTACTAAATGTCATTAAAAATGCACGAACAGTCTCTCAACATCTTTAGAGCCTGGTTCCTAACAACCTCTCCAAGAATTATTGGCTGCTATGTGACAAGCTTTCCAAAAGCGCTAAATAAATGGTATGAAGGTAAAACGCTAAATAAATGGCAGCCGAAAAAGATAAAAAGGTGCGGGGAAAAAAAGCTTCTGAAGGACTTGTGTAACCTTAACACATTCAAAAGTGTCCATTGCTAAGGAAACATCATTGGTTGTTGCGTAAAAGATAAAACTCCTTACCGACTAGACTGCCAGAAACACTAAATGACACATAACAAGCAAGAATCAGAGCTTCTCATGTGAGCTTCCACCGCGGAACCGAAAACAGAGCTTACATTAACCATATGTTTCCACGTTGCTTTGAGAACGTTTGTCGTTGCCTTACTGCCGATAATTTGAGCTACTTTGTTTAGAAGATGGAGAACAGGGCAAAGACTTTAACATTCGGTTGTTGAGCATTATTTGGTTAGTTCCGAATAATCGAACATTACGAATAGTTCTTTTCCGAGTACTAATACGAATAGTTGGTGCGTAATATTCGAATCGTATTCAAAACTTCGAATATCGCCCACCCCTAATGAGTTTAACTGTCGACAGCATCACTCGCTCACTTGTAGAGATCGTTTAGAAAAAGATAGGAAGCGAAACGATTGATAGCGCAAGATGTTCACGAAGTATCTGCCTTTCTTTCATTAAATCTCTATCTCTCTCTCTCTCTCTCTCTCTCTTGAACGTTTTATCGTTTGTACGTCTGCCATCGAACAATCTCGTAGCATGCATAAGTCAAAGGCGATGTTCTGTGAGCCACTTTTCCACCGCACTCTAATTAGGCGGCGCACGAATAAATAATTTACGGCGAGGAAATTGCCATTTACGAGACTCGAAGGACTCAAAACTTTCATACCGGCTTCTGTGATATCCTAACACGCATGCGCACGTGACTAGCTCAACGGCAACGTCTCAACAAGCGCCACCTTTCCTTTTTGTCTCTCTCTCTCTCCCTGCCCCATGAGGGTCACAAAAGGGTGGCAGAAACATCGCCACGCGCTTTCATTTATTTCCTGGCGCACAACCATCAGTGACTGAGAGCGAGGTATGCCATAAAAAAAGGCTCGCCTTCAAGTACGGGTGTTCTTCCATTTTCTTCGATCCGGGACGTTTGTAGGCGTACAGAGTCAACATAGACCACCTTCGGCGGGAGGCCGGCGGCCGAGCGTTCTCTCTCTCCCCGCAGTTAACTCAATCGCTTACATACAGAAATAATAAAAAAAAGAGGGGGGGGGGGGGGGCGTTAAGTCTGACGTGTTTCCGCCCTGCCTTTGCCGAAGTCGGGAAAAGACTTTGCTTGGGATGGCGCCATCGTGCACAGCAAAGGTACTACGCGTTTTCGCCTCCCACCATGGAACGGGCGTGAGTTTTCGAAGCATTCGGCGTCTCCCGCATCGAGCGAACCACGCCGATGTATAGCTGCCGGCCTCACGCAGTTCTCTCGAGTCTATGTACGTTCCGGTATCCACCACCCGGCCGAGATGGCAACGTTTTATTGACGCTGGCATAGAAAGCGAACAGCACTCTTGTCTATCTCTCGTTTTCTCCCTCTCTTCATCTATCTTTCTAGTCTATCTATCTATCTATCATCTATCTATCTATCTATCTATCTATCTATCTATCTATCTATCTATCTATCTATCTATCTATCTATCTATCTATCTATCTATCTATCTATCTATCTATCTATCTATCTATCTATCTATCTATCTATCTATCTATCTATCTATCTATCTATCTATCTATCTATCTATCTATCTATCTATCTATCTATCTATCTATCTATCTATCTATCTATCTATCTATCTATCTATCTACTATCCTATCTATCTATCTATCTATCTATCTATCTATCTATCTATCTATCTATCTATCTATCTATCTATCTATCTATCTATCTAGCTATCTATCTATCTATCTATCTATCTATTCTATCTATCTATCTATCTATCTATCTATCTATCTATCTAATCTTTTTTATTCCTCCGTGATGCGCGCTATTTTACGCCTGGCTTCGCTGCGCGGGCTTTCCTCGTTCCCGTATTTTTTCTCTTTTCCCCCAACCGTCTTCGAGCTATCTGTCTGTAGTTTTTCTGGGCTGTCATTTACTATTGTCTTGTTTCCGCCCAGGCGGCGCTGCATGCACGTCGCCCTATAATACGCCCCGCGGACATTGTCGGCCTTTCGTCGTACGCTTGTTGCCGAGAGGCTCCGCTCGCACCGAAAGCGCGCGCATATAAGCAAGCTTCCTGTCTGGACAAAACTAAAAAAAGAAAGAAAAGGAAAATGGGCGAGGGGGTCAGGAAAACCAAAAATAAAAAGTAACGCACGCAACAACACAACTATGCCGAGATGCCCAGGCCAACATAAAACAGGTGCGCTATATCCGCTATAGCCGCTTCTGCCTTCCGCTCTGGCGCACCAGCTTTCTGCCCATCCCATTCACATCATTGCTCTTCTTTTTCCCTGTTCTTGCATTTTTACTTGCGTTCAGTGACGGAGACGCTTTCCTGGCCCAGTGTAGTGCGTGAGGCTCTCTGTTCGGCTTATGTTTATTCGTGGCTGCGTTTTGTCCCTGTGCTCTTCATTGCCTATGCTGCATAATCTGTTCCGCGTCTTGGGCTCATGTTTTAATTCTTTTTCTGCCGTGTTCCTGCTTTTTTTTCGCGTAGGGGCCCTGCTACGTGATTAAGAGAGCAAAATCGACCGTTGTGCTGCCCTGGGTAGATCCTTAGCGCTATATTTGATTTATTTTCGTCTTTGGGGTCGGCCGGAAGGGGGCTGTTTGTAAAGCAGGTAGAACGGTCTCATTAGCAGCTAATCTAATCTTAGTATAGGCAATGCCATTACGAGGTACTTTAGGAAGGACTATAGCTGGCATACAAGATAGCAGGCAAGCTACCACAATTCTACCAGCATTAGCTGCAAGGGAGGAGATTTATAGCTTTAACAATGAGGTTGACACCCTGTACAAGATAGCAGGTAATGCACCGCATGTTTTGCAAGCATACCTGCAAGAGCGGAGGGTTATGAATTATAAAACACGTTTGACGACGTGCAGGCAGGCTAGCACGCGTCTCTAATTCTAGACCGTTCGTTGCTGTGCGCGGCCGCGCGCCCTCTATATTAGTGGTAATTGGCGACTGATACAAAGGTTGCGCGATCCGAGATGCCTTGCTGCTTCGTGTGCGCTTAGTCCTCACTCGCTTAGTGTTAGAGGTCACATAAATTTATGTTTTGGGGACGCGCTGAAGGTAGAGGCAGCAAGAAGAGTTCGCCGGCCGCTCCTGCCGCTCTTCATCACGCCAGCATTCTGACAAAAAGCTATCCATGGTCATCGAGTGAGATCTGTTCTTCTTCGTATGTGCGTGCGTGATATTATGCTAGTTAACTAAGGCAGTAAGCGGATGTTTACGGCGATTTATACGGCTGATATTAACATAGGGGGTTAACATTGTTCTAACATATGGGGCAGAAACTTGGAGGTTAACAAAGAAGCTCGAGAACAAGTTAAGGACGGCACAAAGAGCGATGGAACGAAAAATGTTAGGCTTAACGTTAAGAGACAGGAAGAGAATGGTGTGGATCAGAGAACAAACGGGGATAGCCGGTATTCTGGTTGACATTAAGCGGAAGAAATGGAGCTGGGCAGGCCATGGGATGCGTAAGATGGATAACCGGTGGACCATTAGGGTTACGCAATGAATATCAAGAGAAGGGAAGCGCAGTCGAGGACGGCAGAAAACTGGGTAGGGTGATGAAGTTAGGAAATTTCTAGGCGCAAGTTGGAATCAGCTAGCGCAAGTCAGGGGTAATTGGAGATCACAGGGACAGGCCTTCGTCCTGCAGTGGACATAAATATAGGCTGATGACGATACGGCCGATAATACTACTAGCCTATCTTCGCCTTCGTATGAATGTATAATGATTTGCTATCGCAATCAGTGCTTCGCCTTTCGGGCGAAACTGCGACATTTTTTTATCTCATTATTTAAACTTGATTTTCTGCCAATATCGGCTGCATGTTCCTTCCAGTACGTAGCATTCGTTCAGTCGCTTCATAGTCAAATCCACTGGTTATCCGTTCTACGCATTGCAGGGTCAACCGAACTGGTCTTCAACTTGAAGTCAACAATACAGCAATTTTTGTCGAACTTTAACGGCGGAGCTGTTTAAGGCGGCCGTTATTCCGTTAGTCGGTCACAGAAAGTGTGGGCCTATCCGGCCGATAGTGCCGAAAGGGTCCAAGCACAGTGGCACATATACCCCTGTGAACTAGCGAAGGTGAGCCTCGCAAAGTCTAGCTAAGCGTGGTTGTGACTACTTGACCCTTTAATGCCCAGCGTATCATATATCCTACGCTGAGTTTGATGCCTCGAAATGCTGATTGAAGTGGGGGATTCATAATACAACGCTCATAGTGGTGTTTTTAATATACTGGAATGAAGTTTTAGCAGTAGTCAGTATGGTATGGTATGATAAAACTTTATTACGGTCCCTCGGAACGCGCGTCAGCACGTAGCGAGCCGCTCCCACGTCGCTACAGAAAGGCCATGTAACAAACAATTTACTAATTAATTAATTACTACGGTGATAAGGTTATAACTGAAAAACATCTGTTTTTTTTTTCTACTTGTGTACACACCATGGCCAGAAATAAATGTCAACAATTTGTTCCAAGTTTCCTTGATGTGGAACTCTGTTTGGGCATTATAGGGTTAAGCTTCGTCAGTCATCGACAGCCAATCAATGGGTAATCGATTATCGATCAATAATCAATAAATTCCGGAAAATGCAGGGGATTACTTGGTAGTGCTTAACCTAGCAGAAAAGTCAGGACTAGCTAAGTGCCCATCAGCTCCGCTGTCTCCTAAGCATTGCGCCTCCAGTGCAAGCTACGCTAGATTTTGTACACCTCGAGGTCACACCCTAAAGAATGAAGACAAATTTTCATCTGCGACCAAAATATAAGATTGTACCCATGTCTCGTCATGACAATCTCCTTAAAGAACAGAAGATCCTCGGGTCATGGTCTCGTGCATCTGCGATGTTCAAGGTCACGAAAGCACTGATGCTCCTCTTGAGGTCCACTGGCATATACACAACCGACTGTGACAGAGTGAATAATGAACGCTTGTGCATGTGTGCGCGTGCATACCGTGAACTTTTATTTCTTCTCAACTTTGACTCCACGTTCCTCCTACCGCAGTGCAAGGTCGCTAACGGGGGTAGGAGGAAGGTTACCCCTTACAAGGTAGAAGGTTAACGAGGCCTCGTTAAACTTCTTGCCTTTCCGTATGGCTTCTTACTCTCGCTTTCTCGTACAGGTGGCTTTGATTCATAACCCCCTCCCCCCCCCCCCTTTCATACCACCGAGCTTCTACGTCTTAACGTTCCATCCATTGTTTTCTTCTTTCCATGGCACTACCGTCCAAATAATGGCTTTATCAATATCATCTACATGTATCGTTAGACTACGTGCACCGTTCCCAAATCACACTAGCTAGAGAAAAAACGCACACGTGTCGCGTAAGGCGTCCTGCATAAGACAAAAAAATCACAGCATATCCACTGGGTGAATGATGATGAGTGGGCGAAGCTCCGGAGGGAATCATCGGATCTCCCGCTTAAGGGGACGCTAGCACAAACGCGTTAGAAACGTGCAGTACTCTCTAGTAAGGGGGAGCGGCCACAGCGTCTTACGCAGCCATTTACACATGCCGGAACGTGCACCGCGTTTGCCGACGCCATCACATGACTGCCGAGAGAGTATACCCCCCGTATTCATAAACGCTCCTCGACTTGAACTTGACTTGCCACCGCTTTGGGCAGCGCGTTCGAAACGCGTTGAAGGTAAGGCGGAGAGGCCACAGCGCCTTACACCAGCTTCTTACACGGGCCGTAACGCGCTAGCACAAACGCGTTAGAAACGCGCTAGAAACCCGGCCTTTCGTTAATGTTGGGTATTTATTGCCATCGTGGAGCGTGTGTCCATGTCCGCTTCGTGGCGTAGTGGGCTAACGCCGCGCGCTCAGAAGCGAGGGGTCCCTGGTTCGATTCCGCGCTACGGACACAACTTCGGAATTTTTTTTCTCAGACTGGTTACACACTACTACTACGACGACGGGGACGGAACGGGTGCCGCTGTAAGGAGCTTCGCTCCTAAAAAGAGGCATACAACACGGGGAAAATGTGCTACGACATTTCGTTTAGGTACGCTTCGCGTTTCATAACTGTGAAGCGAGCTTTTGAGATGTTATCGATGCGAATTGATGGCTTGGAGGCGAGACAACCAATGACGCACCATGCAATTTAAAGGTAATTGACTGGAGGCCATTCGCGCTACCCCTTTACCGAACTGAAATCGAGTGGTTCGTGGAAGTCTTTATTTTAGCTACGTTACATAAGTGTCTCGCTGCCGGACGCAGAACTCGAACTGAGCAGTAGCACCAAGGCGAGGTATCTCCAGGATACGTTAAAAATCATCTCTCTCTAAGACGAGAATAAATAGAAACCACGAAGTTTTACAATAACACCGCAGTTGTTTTTTTTTTTTTCGCAAAGCCAGAGACGCATGTCTTTCGGCGAGTGCGTTACAGCAGTAGGATTTAAATAGAACACATTTCAATGATTTGTGTAGAATTGTGAGCCCTCAGACCGCATTGCAGTAAGACATGTGGAGAATATAAAAAGTTAGATCCAACACCTACCAGTATACAGCTGTCCAGTTGCCATCTCAGAAACGTTAGTGCGACGCCCACCGCCTTTCGAATATTGAATACGTCAGCCCAATACAAACGCCCTACTCAGACAGAAGCATCTCTGTATCAAAGAGCGCGTGCTCGCGCAATTAAACCAGCGCAGAAGCGTCTAGCAGCACTCAGTACCGTAACTCCAGCTAATAGGGTGGGCTAGGGAGCCTACATGCAAGGCCGTTTTAAACAGCCCTTGCATGTAGGCTCCCTAGGGTGGGCCGCTTCCGGCGAACAATACCCTTGGCTTACTACAAAAAGGTTACACAATGTCACTAAAAGCTAATGCGACGATGGGCAAGCTCGTCGCAAGCGCACAATGAGAATCGAACCAATTTGCTCCAGACGTTACGCTTGTGCGTATGATTGAGCGAGTGCGCGGTGTGTGCGCGCACGTGGCGTTCCCGTCCGTCAATGCGCACGCGTTCCTCGTGTGACGTGGTGCGATACATAGCCTTCCCTCAAGGCAACGCCCCACGGCGTCTCGCCAAGCTGAATCTGGCTCGGCTTGGCTTGACCCGGTCGAAGGCTGCCCGAGATCTGTAGCGATTGGTGAAATCCGATCTAATGCAACGGTGCCCTAGCCGCGCGCCGATGAAACGAGCGCAAATGCTTATTAGGGAGGCGAGTTCCCACTATTTAGCCTCATTGCCAGAAGACCGACCACGCACCTCTTTTTGTGAGACGATACTGCCTTATCTTGTATACCTTCCATCAGGTTACACGGCTGTAGCGAGAGCTTTCTTTCGCCCTTGGTGCTTGGCTCAGCCACAAGTTCGACTGACAGTGCCAGGAATTCGAACGAAGGCACAACTTTCATCACCAGCTCTCAAGCAACTTTCCCCGATCTTGTTGTACATATGCCCGTGGTGTGGAGCAACACCAACATTCTTTCACATCACCTGGGAGTGTGCAGAACACGGAGAAGAACACGAAACAAACGGCACGTGGAACGAATGGGAGGTGCTGCTGTCTAGCCGGGCCCTAATTGATCAGCTAGGACTGATCCAACGAGCTGAGCGGATGGCCCGTGCTTGTTGAGCCTTGGAATAGGGGCACCACCCTGCTGGACAAACTCCGTTTTACTCTACAGACTCCGTTCATATGTGGCGTTAAGGAGGTCGCCTTAGTGCCGCACGTCTACTTCCCATTGCGGCTCGTTATGTCTTGCAAGAAGTCGAGTCCCGATTGTATAACTTCATGTATTACCAAATGTGCAGCAGGCTTTCGCCTTCTTGTGTTTCAAAAGTGTAACACCTGTCGAACTTTTCTACATGGAAATGGTGGGTGGTACTTAGATGTTCCTAAACCTCATCTCTCTAGCTTCGAACAGTCTGGTTTCTTTTTTAAGCTGGTATTGTCATCTCCAGTTTACCGTATACGACAATGACCAATTTCATTTACGCCCTGATTTCTGCCATTGTGCTGTTTTCACATGATGTTACCAACTAAAGCAACTCGCTGTATTTAAGACAGTCACTCAAGTCGAGTGTCGCTGCCCGGAAGCCAGCTTGATCTTAAGCCATCTTGAAAAGCACACGTTTGGTGGCAGAGATGAAAATTAAATTAGCACTACACTCAGCAACTCTATGATATGCCACAGCTAAAATCGTTGTATGATTATCATCATTTATAGCAGGCTGATAAAATTGAAATAAAGCACGATGTACCGTGAGCGTTGCATGGCCGTGTGCGAGACAGTGCTTCAAGAAATGCGCGCGTCGACAAAGCAAAAAACGTAAAGTGCACTCAATGGTTCCAATCATTCTTGTTCGTTCACTTCAGCCATGGGAACATTACTTTGCGCTTCTCATATATTTCAAGCGTATTGCACTACTCCCAACACAACTCTGTTTAATTCAACAAAACATCTTGTTTTTTAGATCAGGCGAATCACTCATCTCTGAAGTATGTAGCAACACATACGAATCCATATGACACATAAGGGGTAGCATGTGTAGAACACATGCTACCGCACCACCTTTCGTAAAAATTCCTTTCCTTCAGAGGCTGCCGTTTTTTATCAACACACATAGGGCGACTTTCTCAAGCGAAGTAATGAAAAGCAATGCGTGAAAGTCCAATACTGACTTCTGCAAATTCGCACTTTCAATGTCTCTCTTGCCACTTACGTTAGCCCATTCAAATAACTGTGTCTCTTAAACGTCCGTATAAATGAATTGAATCTTCTCGTCGTAGAGTTTTCTTGTGCAGAAGTATATACTCTGTGACCTTGTAATTGTTTCCGATTATCGATCTCTCTGGGATTATAGCTTCCGATTTTATATACACATTTCAATACGTCGCGTGCTTGAGTGCGTATTATATTTTGAATTTTGATTTCAAGATGAGCTTTTGCCATTTTCAAGTACCAGCATGTCATATGCCTTTATATAGGATCATAAAAAACTCCTAGTTACCAAAATAGTATTTTTTTTGCATCAGTGCTAAATCGAATGCACTCTCATGTGCGTCCAAACCCATCATCGGTACTTCTGGGGAATGCCTTTTTTGAACAGTATCTTGCACAGAACAATGCAAGGTGGTTCTATTTTTTTTTTTTGCCTTGCCATGCGAGTTGTTCCATCTTTTTCTAATATTATATCAAAATCATTTTCATTCTGTCTCGTAATATTTTTTTACATGACAAGTAGAAAATTACAGAAATTTACGCAATCACGGCTTATTACGACCAAGCACGGCTTATTCTACAGTGGTAAAATTATTTTAGAATGACCTAGTGGCTTCAATCTAAATTTATGTAACAACTCTTCACACCGCAACAAGTACAACGTAAATACCTTTTTCTACTTTTCTTTTTTTTTCGGCCGATAGAACAAGGCAGTTTCGCTAAGCTTTGTGTTCATTTTATTTCACGGTATTTACTACCCACCGCTCGACCTTCAGGTAGTTTTCTTCGTGCGTGCCAGAGAGCAAGCCAACGAAAAACGAAATACCGAGACTTGATCCGATTACGAGCCATAATCTGCAGATTTCCACGCATTCCTCTAATTCCTTCCTTTTTTCATCTAAAAGCGCCAGCTTTCGTCACGACTCGCCTTTCTCGGAACACACTGAATTGCGCCCTTTTTGAATTATTTTTGCAGTCAGGATCATGTTTTACTGAAAAAAAAAAAACTGCACCAAAGTCGCTGAAAAGGACCTGCACTTTTTTGATGCACTTTTATTTAGGCAATATTTTTTTATTTACAATTTAATTATAGAGCCTGGCGTTTCCTGCTTTTTTCCAAAAGTAGCTCCGCGAAAAGCCCCGTCGGCTCTCGGCTTATTAGAAAAGCTTTCGACGCGGATTTGCATTACCTTTCACTGCGCTTTCGTTTCTCTCACCATCTCGCAGCACGCGTACACGGCGAAGACGTCGAATTCGCAATTGAATAATAACAAAATAAAAACTGAACTTCGGGGCACCTGGATATTTACAAAATGCGACGCATCCGTACGTCTATCGTTCGAGGAGCTGTAATAGTTCGAGGCCGAGGAACTCTTTTTCGTTTCCCTCCTTTGATTTTTTCAGCATGAGTCTTGCGGCGCGGTGATTTGTTTCTTTTTTTTTCTTTTTTGTAGGCGTTGTCGTGGAAATCTGCCAATGTTCTTTGGAGTCAGCCTGGGTTAATTAAATCTCTGCCTGTCTCATTTCGCCTTCAATGTGTTATTTGGATGAACAGCTTCTATGCAAAAGTTATATAATGAACCCATGAAGATTTTTTAAATTCTTTTCGTTCATCTGCTTTCTGTATTCTCGCTTGTTTGCTAAGACACCCGCTCTTCAACCCCATTCTAGGTCAATCCTGAATCTGTATTGAAAGAGAAACTGTAGAGGCATACGGTATACAAAGAGCCAAAGAGGCGTTAGCGCAGCGCCCCTTAGCCTATCTAAACGAGATACCCGTACATCAGTTCTGAATAAACGTATGTATCCGTATTGTTCCGTGTTTCGATGCCAGTCGAACCGAATTGTTTTCTTGGTTGCTGGGCGGGGGGGCCCTGTAGCGCCCACCGACACTGCTAAGCGGGGACGCTTAGGTTGGCGCTCTTGGACGGCACCTTGGGGCCGGCTGCGAATGTCGATGAGAATAAAGATGAGAACAACAACAACAACAACAAAAAAGCTAATGATCGACTTTGTAAAAATATAACTGAAGCTGAAGCTCTGATTTTATAGTTTAAATCTTTATGACTCTGCAATAAAATCCTGGATGGCATCGCCAACCTTCCTGTCGCGATGCCCAAGGGTCGACTCCCCAAAGATAGGTGGGTGAAAGTTGTGATATGCACAGTGAGTGTACAAAGACACAAACGGCACATACACCTATAGGCACGCAGACATACTAAACATGATCACAGTAACATTAAGGCCCGTAGTTAAAAAAAATAATAGAAGAGCTTTCGCTGCACGCAATGCGCCAAGCGATGTCTCTTAACGGGCCAAGAAAGTACCGCAGTTTCAAGCTCGAGGCTAGCTGTACAAATGCAACGCAGCCTTCAGAGATTGTCTGGTGAGTAACAACTGCAGTTGAGAGAGCAAAAGAGAGACAAAACCAAATTAAAGAAAAAAAAAAGAAAAAGAAGACCTGAGGCTATAACCTCACAAGCGCCAGCGGAACACGTAGACTCAAAAACAACGGGGTAGCCCCCTCACAGACTGTTCATCTCTCGTCGGGCTCTGTTCAACGGTAGGAAATGAGGAACGTCGACACAAGTGTTTTTCCTTCGGCTATGTGGACCGGCCTCTCCGTGTTCGGTTTGTTATTGTTATTTTTCACGAGCACGACGTTGGTGGCGACGGTCCTCCCACACGCTTCCATTTTCTTATATTGTTTTTTAATCTCTTTCCTTAAGCTTTCAGCGGTCATGAATTGCTTGCGCCAGACCTGCTGGTGGCAAACTCCAGAGCAGCCAGGGTAGCCTGCTCTTGCAACCTCCTCTTCACACCGCCCTCATTCGCACTACGCATTGTTTTCGTAAGGCGTGGGGCATTGAAGTGACTGTGTATTCGAACTAAGCTCATTCGTACAAATTCGCCATGCTCCGTGCGCAACAGAAAAATTTAAGTCATTGCCTTTCTGATTGTTCAGGTGTTTTACGACCTACAATGATCTGAGTCAGAGTAGAACCGCTATAACCCTGCGCTAAATTTTGCTTCCCTGGCAGTAAGTAACACAAACTCCAACGCCACGCATGTAGCGTTTACATAGTTGCAACAACGTGGCTATACTTCATTCTTCGACGCAGAGGACTCAAGTCACTTCTGCATCTCGCTCTTCACGGCTAATGTCATTCCACGTAAGGTGCTGGCCATCAGGGTAGCAACTGCTTCCCTTGGCAGCGTTTTTGTGTGTGCACAGCTCACTCAGCCCTACCCTCATTGGGGAAGGAGAAGCTGGTGCGTATAGGAGGTCAAGAGAAGCCGAAGTGTTAAAATAAAGGCGGGAAAGGTGTGTTTAACAGGTATTGTGATGGAGCGGGTAAGGGCACTGCTGCCAGTTCTTACAAAGAGTAGGGGTGACCAAAATAGAAAAGAATCTACGCATGTAAGCAAGCAATCATTCAGTAGACCTAGTCTTCCCAGAAATCAAAATAGGAATTCAGTTAAAAGTGTTTTGGTGATTTGTAAAACAACCAATGAAGAATTAAGGAAAATAATCTTTGTATCACGATCACGCAGTTTCGCCCGAAAGGCGAAGCTTCCATTGCGATAGCAAATTAGTAGAGAGCTATTCGGAGTAGGGATAGAAGTTTTATCGGCTTTTTATCGGCTGCATAAATTTGGACACATTCGCTTACTAATTGAATTAACAAGCATGGTGTCAGCGCGCACAAGCAAACATGAATAGATCACACTGAATGACCGCAGACAACGACTGTAAAAACGCTGGCAGCAAGCACAGCCGTCGCAGCGGGCAAAGGTTCGTGCGGTCTATCGCTTCAACCGAAACTGAGCGGCGAATGCACATTGCATACAAAGGTCAGAGCTGTGTGGAGATAAGAGACGGTGCGGGCGACCGTCACAGCCGGGAAAAGTACAAGCGCAGTTGTTGGCAGAGTAGAAGTTGTCCCCCCCCCCCCCTCCCTCCCGCGCTGCCGTCCCGCTTTCTTGCTTTCGCGTGGGAGATTGAGTGGCCAGTTCCCCTTGCGCCCGGTTGCAAGATACGCATTAGGTGCCGCAGCACAGCGTCGCCCCGCCTCCCTCCCTTCCATACCCCCATGGCCTTTCGCGCGATGGTCGCATTTGCTTTCCGCCGTGCGTTCGCTCTCCGTGATAGCGCGTGTCCCAAGCGCGCTTTCACTCGTGCATACAGCGCGCGGCGACGATTTTATCGCCCTTGGACATTATACGGAACCTCACGCGACGGCGACACCGACGGCAGAAATCCGATTGAAGTGTCCATATAATTGCTATCGCAATAAAAAAGAGACAGACGGGTCTCTTTTTTATTGCGATAGCAATTATATGGACACTTCAATTCAAAAAAGAGACAGACGGGTCGAAAGAAAGGAAGAAGAAGTTTGGTTCGACACAGTTGCACTGCTGTCTTCACTGAAATTTGTTTCTCCAAATTCGTTAGTAACATTGTATTTTTTCTGACCTTGATAATAACTATATTTTTCACCTTTCGGTTAGTCTGACTGCTCGTTGGCACAATACTCTAGGTATACAAAATTTTCTTTGTTTTTGATTGTGCCTTCTTTACTTTGCGTATCTCATTGTCAAAAAGAATTTTTTTTAGCTACCTACTGCCGCCCGATTCTTGGCCTATCCCCCTCAGTGGGTGCGAGCCATGGTGAAGGATCATCATCATCATCATCATCATCACTGCTGTCTCGCTCCCGAGTGTTCTTGATTTTTTCGACGTTTCGTCAACCAGAATTGTCGAAGACGTCGGACGACTCGCCAAGATACCTTCCCTACCGGAGGCCGGGGGCGCCTTCGCCTCCCGCCGCTTCGATAGGACCCTGCAGAAGAGCCCGATCTGGTAGCAACGGGAGCTCCGCCATGACTACGCCTGACCTGACACCGGGACAGAGGCAACCAAGTGACCCTGAGAGCAACCGTGAATGTAAGAGATATAAAGCTACAGAAAGAGACGACGAGTCTACGCTTATTGATGACTGTGACATAGCTGACATCACAGATCTGGACGATGAAGGCTTCAGGCTTGTGCGTCACCGCAAGGAGAGGACCGTCGGAATCCCAGTGATTATTACACCTGTCACAGAAGGAGCCGACCTGAAAAAGGTGAATCCCATTGCTCTGTCTACGGAAATTGAAGAAATTCTTGGCGCATCGCCAGTTAGGAGCCGATTTACTGCTCAAGGGGCGCTACTCCTAGATGTACAGACAGAAGAACATGTGAACGCCCTTCTCAGTTGCAAGTCAATCTCAGGGACTGCAATCTCAGCACGAGTGCCAAATTCGTACCTACAAAACACTTGTATTATTAGAGGAGTGCCTAAGTGGTACACTGACGAGGAACTGTTGAACTACCTAAAACCACAAGGTGTTTATCATGCAAGGAGAGTCACGCGACGCGTCCAAACTTCCGAATCCGAATGGGAGTCCAGGCGAACCAGCACCGTGGTTCTAACGTTCGCTCCGAACACAGACCGCCCAGAGAAGATCAACTTGGCCTTCACAAGACACGAGACCATTGACTACGTTGAGACACCACCGCGGTGCTTCAAGTGTCAGCGCTATGGACATGTGGCCAAGTACTGCCGTGGTGATCAGCGGTGTAAGAGATGTGGAGGACCGCATGATTTCAAAACATGCACGTGCAGGGAGAACGTTCTTTGTGCAAACTGTAGTGGTGGTCATCCAGCTAGTTATAGCAAGTGTCCTACGCGGGCAGCGGCAATAAAGCGAAAGAAAACGTTTATCTTGGGGCCAACAGCAAAGGATGAGAAGAATAAGACGAAGAAAAAGACGGAGAGTCGCAGACAGTCAGATGACATCAAATGGAGTGAAACTGATTTCCCAAGCCTGAAGCCTCCTTCAGGAACCCAGAACACAGTGGTGCCATTGCGCAGCGGACCGGCTAAAGCAGTCAAATCAGTGAACAGAGACCCCATAGAAGAGAAGACTGCTGAACAACCGGAACAGCGCAGCTATGTGTCTGCACTGCAGCGACCCCAATCGCGTTACGTTGAAAAAACACCACAGGAGGACTGCCAACAGGTGCTACGTGCTCTCTTCAAGGCCCTGCGATCACACATAGAGAAGATGCCAGCGAGCTCGATGAAGGACATGCTCGAAGTAGTCCTGGCTCTCGAGTCAGTGATTCTAAGCTCTGCCTCTTCTTAAAGCTCCAAACAATATGGATGTGGTCAGGACACAATGTTCACCGTCTCGCCCAAAGGTGCCACTTATTATGCAATGGAACTGTGCGGGTCTTGCGTGCCATTTACCTGAACTGTCGCTTTTCTTACGCAACATGCCTGTGCCAATATTGGCCCTGTCCGAGGCTGGTCTTCCAAGTTCCAGATCAATTGCTGGTTACGTCGCACATGGAAACCAAAGTATTCCGACATTTTCGAATGGAAGCGCCACGCTATATGTGAGACGTGAAATACCGCATTACGTTCTCCCAGTTCAAGACCTTTGCAGCAGTGCTTTGGAGGTTACTGCTGTACAAGTGCGGCTGGGAAACCGAAGCCTCAGCGTGGCATCCGTGTATGTAAGCTCTCGCCAGAAGGTCTCGATGGGAGAGATCATAAGAGACCTCTGCAGCCGCTGCCCGGCTCCGAGGATTATATGTGGGGACTTTAACGCACACCATACTCTTTGGGGCGACAAGGTGACTGATGCACGTGGGAAGCAAATTGTGAGTGCCTTAGACACTGAGGGACTCTGCGTGGCGAATGACAAACAACCAACGTTTTTTCGACCACCGGCCTCTTACAGTGTCATTGACTTGACATTATACTCAGCAGACATCCTCGCATCGTCAACGACGAGTAAAGATAGAATGGGTAGTGACCATTTTCCTGTCTTCGTCAACATTGCTGGATATACAACCAACGGCCGAAAATCCTGTCCTGTGACGCATTGGGATACATACAGGGACGGCCTAAGTGAATCATCTGGAGACCTGTTCGCGGACATGCTACGTAGCAAGAGATTAGCTACCGCTGAGCTGAAGCTACCCGACCACTTTCCCGCTCCGGATCTAAAGCTAAAAAATCTTTGCGCTGCTCGTAGAAGAGCGGAACGGAGGCTGATGAGGACGAAGGGCGACCCACCAATGAAGACAGTATACAACAGAATTAACGCGGTGATTCGACGTTACACGAAGAAACTAAGAAGAGATCAATGGGCAGCATTTTGTGCAAGCCTATCGGTCTTCACGCCAGTTCCAAGGATATGGTGGGTCGTTAATAACCTTGCTGGAAACTTTCGACCAAACAAGCCATTTGAAGCCCTAGCATTGAAGTTAGGCAAGACGCTCGATTGTCTTGCGAATGCCTTTGCTCAAGTATACTCTTCTGGAAGGTCAGCCGGCACAACCAACCCGCCTCCGCCGCTATCGTCGTCTCCGATGGATGCTCCTTTTACACTGAGAGAGATGGAGCTAGCTATGAGCAGCCTCCGACGTCGCTGTGCGGTGGGACCTGACCGCATAAGTAATCAGATGCTGACGAACCTACCTATTGAGCAACGACGTGACTTGCTGGCATTTTTTAACAAAGTGTGGGCTAGAGGAGATATCCCACATTTATGGAAGGTAGCATGGGTGGTACCGGTTCTGAAGCCTGGAAAGAATCCTGCAGCTCTGGACTCATACAGACCGGTATCGCTGACCTCCTGTGCAGCGAAGCTAATGGAGAAGATGGTGTGCACAAGACTCACTTGGTCTGTCGAGCAGGGTCGAAAACTACCGCCGTGCATGACTGGGTTTCGCCAGCGTCTAAGTGCTCAAGACAATGTGCTAGACCTGCTAAGCCACATAGAACATTACAGTGCGGATGGCCTGTCGACACTTGCTGTTTTTATGGATATTTCCAAGGCTTACGACTACGTGTCTCCAACAGCCATCATCAGCCAGTTACAAGTTATAGGCGTCACGGGTCATCTCTTGCACTTCATACATACGTTTCTCAATGATCGCCGTATCAGAGTCCGTCTTGGTAACACTTTGAGCGATGAAATAGGTATATTTCGCGGCGTGCCACAGGGAAGTGTTTTATCTCCCTTATTGTTTAACATCGCCATGGCTAGCCTCCCAAGAGTACTAAACCATCGAACACCAGTGAAGATATCTATATATGCCGATGATATCTGCATATGGGTCTCCGGCTACCAGCATCGGCGCCTCGCACGAATAGCCCAGGGAGCAGTAAATGCCATTCAAGGCCACTTGGCAACGCTTGGACTATCACTATCAGCAGAGAAATCATCATTCATACTATTTCCTGGAGTTAAAAGAAAATCTACACGCTTGAAGCTGAATATGGACGGATACCACATTCGACAAGTCACCAACGTCCGATTTCTTGGCGTTACCTTGGACCACAGGCTAATCTGGCGCCGCGCTGTTGACCACGTTGTGGCGTCATCGTCACAGAGGCTACATGTGCTCAAGCGAGTCGCTGGCATACGCTGGGGCAACCACCCGACATCGATGCTACGGCTACATACAGCGTTGGTTACCAGTCGGATCCTGTACCAGCTACCCCTGATGTCACCCTCAGATAGCCAATACGAGCGCTTAGAAGCCATCCACAGAAAAGGTATTCGACTTTGCCTTGGAGTCCCTCAGCCAGCGTCGAACAAGAAAGTGCTCTACGAAGCTGAGTCACGCCCTCTGCGACTTCAGGCTTCCCAGAGTCTCATGATCCAGTTACTACGATTGAGTGAGTCTACGCCCGGGAAAGCCCTGTTAAGACGTATAAGTAACAGGCCACGGTCACATTTTTATGCAGCACTGAACACACTTCGCGTCTTAGGATTGCGCTGCTCGAGACAGAGGGAAAAGATAGAACCGCCCTGGACATTCGAGGACATCACATGCGACTTAAGTATACCACGATTGCAGTCAAAGAGCTGCATTCCATCTGCAGAAGCCAAGTCATTAGTCCTACAACATTTGCACACGACTTACCCGAACCACCTACAAGTATACACAGATGGCTCTGTCAAAGTAGACGAAGATCGCTGTGCAGCTGCATTCTGTATTCCCTCTCTGAGGTATACATGGTCTGGCCGTCTAGACTGTATGGCCTCGTCGACAGTTGTAGAAGGCGTAGCAATAGCTTCTGCGCTGCGCAAACTAAAGTCTCTGCCTTCGCAGAAGGTGGTTGTCCTTACGGACTCAAAGGCCGCGTTACAACAACTGTACCGTGGTCTGCCATCCACCAAGTTCCCACGCAAATCACTAGCCCTTGTGAAAGAACTCAAGAACAAAGGCTTCACGGTAAAGTTTCAGTGGATTCCCTCCCACATTGGTATTACTGGCAACGAAAAAGCTGATGCGCTTGCATACGCAGCGCTCTATCATCCTCCCAAAATCAAGGCTCCAAAGAGTAATCAAGTGAAAAAATCGGACATTCGAAATCACTTTGGGTCGCTTTGGGTTCCACCACATATGCCCTGCGTAACCAAGAGATTTCATCGAGAGGAAGCATCACTTTTATATCGAATCAGGACAGGATCTGCTAGTACACCGGCCTGGTTATTTAAGACGGGACGAATCAATTCTCCGAACTGTACGGCATGTGACGAGACAGGAGATATTGAACACTTTCTGTGGTCATGCCAGCAATTCCAAGTTGAAAGGGACGCTCTCCTGGAGAATCTACAAAAAAAGGACCTTCCGCATGCGTGCCTGCAACACCTTGTATTTCCCAAGGGATCAGTTATAGCCCGCACAGAAACTTCACGTCTCCTTATGGAATTCTTAAGAGAGACTGGTTTGATGGACATATGGTGAAACCATTCAGCGATATTGTAAGAGACGCTCAGGCGGAGCAATTGCCGGCCTTGATCGCCAGGCTAAACCCGCCTGTTGCTACAATCCACCACCACCACCACCACCACCACAGACGGGTCACCGAACAGGCGAGCGATCACACGTGCAGCCGTCCTCGCTTGCTTCGGTGGCATGTCCGGCGCATGACGCATGCATCTAGCGCGTTATTGGCCTGTCGCTAGGTAACGCAAGAAAAGTGCGTCGCAAAGTATGAGTTCATTTGTGCGCCACACATTTTACTTTTCGCGGCAGTCAGTCAGTCCCTCAGTCAAGAACTTTATTGAGGTCCTGAGGAACTATCGGATGGCGTCAATACACCCGGGACATGTTTCTTGCTGCCAGTTTTCACGGAGCGTCCCATCTTGTTGAATTTCTTTCTCTACGCGACTGCCTTCAACACGTCACTCTCAGAACCACTCCGGAACAAAGGAACAACGTAGGATTCTTTTTTTTTGTCCTCTGCTTTAGCGTCGAAACACAAGTGACAGATGCTTTTCTGTTCCGGGAATCAACACGCGGAGCAACACCGTGTGTGTTGTGTGTGCAAGACATGAGCTGATTTGTCTGAAGGACAAATTGTATTTGCAACATGTAACTCATTGTGGCGAATAAAGGTTGGCCTTATTACAGATCTCGAATGGCCCATGCGACTTGCAAGAGCCCTTATAAACCGGTACAAAAACTAAGAGTAACTCGATTTTGCAAGTTGAATAAGAGGAACCGGTTCTCCCTGATCAAGACGATCTTCTTTCACCGGCACCTGTCGTCATGTGCCTCTTCTCCATAATCTCTGAAAAAGCTGGAGAAACAGTCTATTACTATCCTGCTCATGCTCCCAAACCATACAGGACAAATTCAAAGATAAAAAAAAGTCGAGGCCATCCAAAGAACCTGAGGTTGTTATGGTGACGTACATACGTGGAGGACGCAGCTTTTCTGCCGCACCGTGCGCCCCGTTTGGGGATCTCTTGTCGGCAACTTATGCCGTAAGCTAATACTCAGAAATTCCTCGGCGAAGAGAACACATTCATAAAAAAACCTGTAAACAACAGTGTCAGCGAGCACGCGCTTCAGATCTTCAAGTGAAAAGCCATGTGATTCAATGTGAAAAGCATCGCCGGCGAAAAATAAAACATACCAACTCTTTTACATCGTAAGCTGTTATGGGCTCATTCCAGTTCGGGATCAGCAGACTGCTGTGCACTGAGCATTACAAGCCGCCGCTCACCGTCGACGCCGGGCGGACAATGGAGATCGTTCTCGTCAAAAAGAGGCGTAGAGACTTTGTCGCGAAGACCCTGGTGTTCGTGATGCCGAAATTGGAGCTATACTCTTGAGCCGCTCTACCAGCTTACGCTGTGACTGTGCTGCGTGTGCCGCGCAGGCCTGTGACTTTTTTCTTTCACATGCTACAACGAAATTTTGCTATTGCTTATTTCTTCTTGCGTGGTATATAGCGGGATGTGGCTACAGGATTCCCCGGCCCAGACATGTCCAACGCAAGACTTGATCTTGTTACCACTTCTTTGGCTGTGGTGAGGATTTCGGAGAGAATGGCGGCTTCTAAGAAACGCGGCTGACGTGTCGAATTCCGCAATCGGATATGTTTTTTTCATTATTATTTATGTTCTGCGAAGACCTGTCACAGAAGGATAAAAGTATTCCGTGGCGCCGGGGAACTGCCAAAGCCCGTCTATCGTAAGAACAAGATCTACGTACAGGCCATGTCACTCCGCAGCGTTGGGGTGAACGTGCGCTCTAATTTCCTTAATTTGGAAAATTCACTTTACGTGGTCGCTCAGTTTCCTCAGCCCTCCTGACTGCTGTTTGATCATTAGGTATACAGCGGCCACGTTCTTGTTGGTGGAAGCTAAAACAAAAGCCATGTGATGACATCTTCCATAGGATGACAGAAACACATGCACACAAAGCTCCTTTACCACGGCTCTGTCGACATTTGATGCTGCTGATTTGCTTCTACAAATTTTGAGATATGCTACATGGACTTTGAAGTGAAATCGTAGACTGTTTACGCCTATTTATAAACGTATTTAAGCTTGCGCTGTAACAAAACGCCGCAGAGACAGACGCACACAGCTCCGCTGGTGGCACCATCTAGTGATGCTGACGTCAACTAGCGCGCACAAAACTATAATTGCAACGACCTTATAGTACCTATCTACTGGTGCAAGGGCGCCGGCAGCAAAAAATGAGTAATGCTCCAGTAGACGTTCTTTCTCAGATACACGTGACTTATTGGTCCTTCTTCTTGCTAAATTAACTAAATTCAGTTCCGATAAAAGGTATGTTGAGGAGCCATGCGACTACTTCCGCAGCACACGTGGCATATGGGCGCTGTCTTGCCCAAATTTATCCCTCCTGGTATAGTTGATCTTGCTGCTTACGCACGTCTTTCATCGAAACTTTTTTCCAGCGTAACGTATATCACCGACAAGTCAAGATGTATAAAAAAAGTAGTGCGAGACGTTCGTCAAACTGTGTACAATTACACAACGTGCGAAAGATCATACAATATATATTGAAACATTGCACTAGCTTTATTGCACAAATGCCAAACGAAGTGCTTGAAACACAGGACGAAACCAATTGATACAGAACGGCATGACTAAGTGCTTTATTGTGTTGCCCAGTTTCCTCGTATCCTAAACGCGGTGAGGCGAACTGCCGAGCAGTTTCAGCGGGGTTGACGTGTCACGCTTCTACGTGTATCTATACTCATGAAAATTGTACTCATAAGCAGCCTATATGTAGAGCGTGTGTCTGCTTTGCTTGGAAGTCCTGGTGAAAACCCCACAACTGGACGCATTTTTTGTATATTGAAGATGCTCCACACGAGGCCAGAGGGACAGGAGGCTATCAGAGGAACAGCTGGCTTTTAAAGCTGTCAGTTTAAGAAAATATAGCTCTTGAAGGCTATATGGCTTTTAAATATGAATTTTAAAGTTGTCGCTTTAAAAGCCATATCGGCGCCCATATGTAGTGGCAGTTGCGTCGCTCGGTGACTAGGTTACACCCCTCGTTCAACTGTCCGTGCGGCGAAAACACTGTCCAATGTCTATCCGAACGGATCTCTACCGCGCCAGTCTGGCAAAACATGACTTCGGTGCGAGCGTTTCCAATGTTCACTTCGAAACAGCACGAAGCCGCCCATGAACCATGATGACTGGCAATTGTATACGCATCGTATGCCCTTTCGGCCGCTGGGACGTGTCAACAGTTGTCAACGAGCTGCCCAGCGAGCCCGAGCAGCCCGACGCGACGCAACGTTGCTGATGCGGCACTTTTGCAAGCGTGCGTGGCCTTTATATGCACAGTTCTTCGCCACCGGAAACTTTCCGTTCACGGCGCAAGACACGGTCGGCGTGCAAGGCTCGACTGTATCGAGGATTGTGCTCCGCGTCGAAGGTCGCTTCGCCCTGCGAGCCGTTCTGTTCCGCTCCTACCATCGGTGAGTGTCTTACTGTTTTCTAATTAGAAAGGCTTCCACCGCTGCACAGGGTAATGTGACCTAAATAGGCACCGACAACGCTCCTAGCGCAGCGTACGGGTGGTGACCAGCTGTTGACTTGGACGAACGTTCTTTATTTGCTCCAATTATGTCGGTGTAGACTCGCCCCATGCGTGGAAATACGTTTTTTTTTGTCGCTTCTATCTGTAGCGTAAATCCAGACATTTGCCCTAATCAGTCCAGGCTTCGGTCACGATCCATTGAGCACTTACGGCAATATCGCTACTACTTCGCAAGTTAGTTTCTTATGGAGATTCCAAAAACACGGACGTTTACCAGGCCTACATTTGTTATCTTTTTCGCATAAGCACGGAAAAAGAGATGGTGGTGGTGTATTTTTGAGCAGCGGTTGGTGGGCATAATTAATTGCGTGCAGATTGCGCGTTTCAGCCCAGCGGCCACCGGTACAGTTTTTAAGATATCTGGTACAGTGTTGTAATGCGTAAGCATTCTAAGGCTACTTCCTTCGGAAATCTGTCCGTCCGCCCTTCCGTTTGTCTGTAACGCCTGCCACGATGCGCTCCACAGGGGGTCCTACGGGGGTGTACAGGGTGTTCCAATTGTCATGCACCATGATATAAACATATGCAACTGCCACGTAGCTGGACAGTACCAAAGTAATATTGTTTGCTGTCGCTTGGAGATACTGAGAATATTTCTTGCATTCCGTCTAATTACATTATTAGCCCTGATTAATTACCCAACTTCTCTATTATTATAAATATATAAAAAGTGTCAATGAGAAAGTTGTAGAGCAACACGGAAAACTGATGATACAGCTTTCTGTCGCTCAGTACGTGCTACATAAAAGCGGTTTCCCGAGGGTGAAGGGAGGCCGCGAATACACGCAAAATTGCCGCGCTGCCGACGTTCGAGGCAGTTTCGTGTATTCGCGGGCTTCTTTCACGATCGGAAAAAACACTTTTATGTAGCACGTACTGAGCAACAGAAACGCGCAGGAAGTAGCCAGTCAGTCTTCTTCCTGCACGTGAAGCAGCAGCCAATCAGCGACAGCCGAAATGGACAGTCCACTAATCGGACTCTAACAGAATACCGCGCCAGGTGCGCTATCTTTTATTGCGATAGCAATTATATGGACACTCCAAAGCAGATTTCTGCCATCGGCGTCGCCGTCGCCGTGAGGTTCCGTATGACGTCAATGGAGATGAAATCGTCGCGGCGCGCCGCCGAACGCTGTATCGTACCTTGGGCTGCGCATCGACCACCGGATAACCTGGCGACCGGCAGTCGGGGCCATGCAGACCCAGACCATCAGGGTCCGCAAGGCCGTGTCGCAGCTCCTTGCTCATGGAGAGGGCTGCTCGGTGAAGTGGGCCCTGCGGCTCTACGAGGCGGCGGCCACATCACGCCTGCGGTACGCCCTCCCGCTGGTGGCGCTGCCGCCACGCCGCCTCGAAAAGTTGGAGCTGCAGCACCGGGCGGCCATCCGACTCTGCCTGGGCGTCCCCCAGAGCTCCCAGATTGCCGCTACCCTTGCGGAGGCTGGAGCATGGCCCCTGTCGCTCCTCTTCCTGCAGCAGGGGCTGAGGCACGTCGACCGCCTCCACCATGCTCCTGATGGCAGAGGCCTGCTGCGTCGCCTCCAGTCCCGGCCTTCCTCAAGGATGGGTCAGCTGTGCCGCCTCTACGAGGAGGTGGTTGGCAACCCACCGCCGAATGCGGTACAGCTGCCCCCACCGCAGAGGCCTCCTGTCCCCATCGCCACGGAGCTGCCCGGGATTTCGAAGAGGCGCTCGCCCGCTTGCGCCCTGCAGCAGACGGCCGCCTGCCTCCTGGACGAGACCCTCGGAGACCACCTCCTGGTGTACGTCGACGGTTCGGTGGTACCGGACACCGGCTCTGCCACGGCGGCCTGCACGGCTCCAGCCCTGCAGAAGATCAGGCAGTGTCGACTGCCCAGACACGCCAGCTCGACTGCAGCGGAGGTGGCAGGCCTCCACCTGGCCGTCGACCTACTCTCCGAGGAGCTTCCTGGGGTACCAGCGGCCATCCTCTGCGACTCCAAGGCAGCCCTCCTCGGCCTGCAGAGGCCAGAAAGCGCCAGCCTTGGAGTCGCACTGCTGTCTACCCGGCTGACAGCGCTGCAGGACGCAGGCCACCCGGTGTCCCTGCACTGGATCCCCGCCCACGTAGGGATCCCGGGCAACGAGGCAGCCGACACCCTGGCGAAGGACGCCCACCACACCACTGTGCCCCTCAGTCGGGCCGTGACGGAGGGCGACTTCACTGGACTGAGGCTGCGGCGACACCTGGCGACCCACCACCCAGACAAACGGGTGGCACTGGGATGCCCCCCACGACCACTCCCCCAGCGAGGCCTGGCTCGCAGGGAGACCTCGCTCCTTCTCCGGCTCCGCATCGGCTGCAGCTGGACGGCAGCACGCAGCTACCGACTGGGACGAGCGACGTCCCCGGCCTGCAGCTCCTGCGGGGAGCCGGAGACGATCGAACATCTCCTGCTGGCCTGCCCGGCGTACCTCCAGCAGCGGGGCCCACTCCTGCAGGAGTTCCGCCGCCTGGGCCTCCCCTCTGGCAAGGAGGAAGATCTCCTCTTCCCCGGCCGACACCACCTTTCTGCACTTCGAGGCGTCGTGGAGTTCCTTGACTCGTCAGGGCTCTCCGCACGCCTCTAAGGACATTTCTACAAGCGGGAAGGCCTCACGGCCTCCCACCCCACCCCGGGCCTGACCGGCCTGGCACAACACCCCTGCAGACTCTGCAGCACACCAAGGCCTTCCATCTCGGCCTGATACGTGCCGCCTATGCCTGCCGGTTTTGCTTCGCCCAGCCATGGCGACTCCACTCTATCCCTTCTTTCGCTCCCACTTACCCCTCCCCGTTGGCGCTGAGCCGTGCTCCCTCAAGGGCTGCAGAAGATAGCGTCAACCTTTCCCTTTCCCTCAAGAACCACTTATCTTATCCTCCTTTACAATCACCATATATGTAGAGCAAACGCGCCTTCTTCTGACGCACGAAAGGCCGTGAGGGGGGGGAGGGGGAGGGAAGGGAGGGGACGTTTAGCTGCGGCACCAAGTAGCTATTTATATCAGAGGCTCCGGCAACAGTCACCAACGCCGCACGCATTTTGTGCGATCGTGGGCAAAACGCCGACGGCGTCGACAACAGTTCTGCGTGTTGCCGGTGCTGCTGCATGTCCAAGTTTATACAGCTGATAAAGCTACTATCATTACTCCGTATAGCTCTCTACAAATTTGCTATCGCAATTGATGCTTCGCCTTTCAGGTGAAACTGCGACAACTTTTTTTTTTTTTTTTTTGTGGCAGAAGCGCTGTTCTATAGAGGCCGCCAAGGACAAACCAATTCTTTGTGAAATAGAGAAGGCGTACATTTTGTTTTTAAGACGCTAATATTAACTCAAAGGGAATTGTTACTTTATTTCGCAATATTTTGATAAATCACTCCCGAACATATTTTTTTCCATTGTTGGTCCCCCTCGCTCCAAGTCACGTTTCAAATGTCTCTGGCAATCGGCTCTTGGAACGTTTTTTGTTCTAACTTTCGGGACCGATTAAATCAATCTTGGATTACGCTTTCACCATATCGCTTTTGGTCGTTGTTTTCAGCTATAAGAGAATTGTGTCGCTGCTTTCTGCGAGTGTCAAATCTTGCTCGCATAGTGCTTGGCCTCTTATCGATCTCTTGTTTTGCCGTTGGTGCAAAAGTCGAACGTCATTACCGCGCCTTTAGGGCCCTGATATTAAAAAATTTTTAAAATGTCGCAGTTTCGCCCGAAAGGCGAAGCATCAATTGCGATAGCAAATTAGTAGATAGCTACACGGAGTAGGGATAGTAGTTTTATCGGCTCCATAAACTTGGACACATTCGCTTACTAACGGAAATAACAAGCGTGGTGTCAGCGCGCACAAGCAAACATAAATCGCTCACACTCGATGACCGCAGACAACCACTGTCAAAACGCTGGCGGGAACCAGCGTGGCCGCCGCAGCGAGAGAAGGTTCGTGCGGTGTATGGCTTCAAAGGAAACTGAGGCACAGCGCATACAAAGGTCGGAGCCGTCTGAAGATCGCTTTCAAGATACGATGCGCGCGACAACCCGCACCGGCGCAAAGTACGCAGTTAGAAGAGTAAAAGTCAACCCCCCCCCCCCCCCCACCCTCCCGTTCTGCCTTCCCGCTTTCCTACTTTCGCGTGGAAGATTGCGTCGCCAGTTCCCCTTGCACCCCGTTGCAAGATACGCATTTGGTGCCGCAGCACGGCGTCGCCCACCCCCCTCCCTCCCTCCCTCCTATACCCCCACAGCCTTTCGCGCGACGGGGGACGTCGCGTTTGCTCTCCGCCATGCGTTCGCTCTGCGCGAAAGCGTGCGTCCCCCGCGCGCTTTCACTCGCACATAGGGCGCGCGGCGACGATTTTATCGCCCTTGGACTTTATACAAAGCGGCGGTGACGGCGACGGCAAAAATTCGCTTGAAGTGTTCATATAATTGCTATCGCAAGAAAACAGTCTTGCGCTTCTCTCTGGGTTTTACAACGTTCTCTTCGCACGTCCTCATGCAAACAGGGTCATTCGCGTGACGTCACAAGGATAAAAGATTTTGTTTGGTCCATATACGAGGAGCATCAGTTTTGATCCGTCTGCTAGCATGCTTTTTCCACGCAGTCGCACGCCCGCTCATTCTTGTCTTCTTTGACTGTCGTGCGCGATCAGTTGATTTCCCCTCGTGTACCGTGTTTTGCACTGCGCATGTGGCGGCAGCAGCGTGTAGCCAAAGAGCGCTGAGTCCTGATAAGCCAGAGTTGATGGTCTTTTCAAACAAGGAAGGAGCGCGCCAATGGAAGTTCGGTACTGACGTAGTTCTCGGGTGTGCTTTTACAGAAGCTCGCGGCGAGGACGAGGGACCGGCTGGGGTAGAGGGTATAGCGAAGGCGCCAGAGAAACCGGTCGCTCTAAAGGCTTTAGCTCGCTCACCTTCGAGCTTCAATCAATCAATCAACCAATCAATCTTTATTAAGAACAGCAAATACGCAGAAGGAGGGCCAAAAGTTACAAACCGCAGGCGGGACACAAGGAAAGGAAACAAATGACCACACACTTGCATCCGTGTACATTCGAAAACAAAAATCGCCGCTTGTATTTGACAGCCCCTGGAATGTCCGGTTGCAATAGCCATTCCATAATACACGTCAAAACAAAACAACAGCACGATACCATTTTTTTGCACCTGTAGGATGCAAATTAAAGAAAGAACCTCCTCTCTCCCTCTTTCCAAGAAAATAGAAACAAAGGAAAAAGAAATAATGAAATATTATCATCAGGGATAGTTAAAACAAATCAGACTGAGATATGCAATCAGCACTGAAGCTCACGGGAAGATAGATGCATGAAAGCATTACAAGCGGTCGAACAAGGAATGTCGAATGTCGATAAAGCCATCATTTTGACAAGGTCCCTTGTCGAAACGTTGGAGGTCGCGGGTTTGATCCCAGGGGAGGCGGTCGCGTTTCGATGAGCGTAAAATGCGAAAACGCTCATCACTTGGATTTAGATGTACTACTTCAATGAACCCCTAGGGGGTAAAAATTTAATCCGCAGTTCCCCGCTAAGGCGTACCTCACAATGGGGCTGCGGTTGCAACGCGTAAAACTCCAGAATTTAACTTAATTTTAATCGAAACGTTGTCCTTGGCGACATTTCTTGTACGGTCATTGTTGAGCTCTTCAGGCTTGCGAAGGAACATGCAAAAGAAAATCAAAATATAATTTAGCAGACGGGAAGATCCGCATACTGGCAGAATGAAGCACATGTGAGGTAGCTTCGATCTGGTGTGGGCGCCTTTGACAGAGGCCTGTAAAAGGAAGAGCGAACTTGGAGGGTAGTGTTAAAAAAAGAATATTGGCCGAATACGTTGCTGCAATCTTTGAAAACAAACAAAAAAAAACTTTCAAGTGAAAGCGACGAGCGACGTAATTAAGTTGTTCACTCTCCTAAGCCAACGCCGAACGCTTATTCCTGCATTGCTCTCATTTGAAGTTGTATGGAGTGTACTTGTGAAAAGACTGGCGTATACGGTAGTCATCGGGCAAGCTCGCACATCTAACGGAATAAGTAACGCTCGTACTTGTCCCTAAATGCTCCGATGGCGAAGGAAGTTGAATCCTTTGTTATGGAAATGACTCGGAAACGCAGGAGCGCATTGAAATCGCTTCGTCGAATATTGCTTTTAACTGAGCTTTCTTATTGGGTGAATAACTTTCCGGACACTTAGAACGGAAGCAATAGAGGCCCTCGGAATGGGGTAAAAAAAGTTTGAGGTTTACTCTGGGTTCCAGTGCTTCCGAGTTGCCATTGCGGGAAAGAGTCATGCCGAAACCCGCTTCTCAGTGATATAATTAAATAGAATTCTTCATCTCTCCATATGATTGGGAGGAAACTCGTGAGCTATTCGCTCACTACAATTTGGAATGTTACAAACTGACACCATTGCCATGCGCCCCAGCACTTACTTTGAACTGTGTTTTTATAATTTATTGGGTCGATCGACGCTTTCGTCATTCCGTTTTTTTTTCTTTTTTACTTTCAAGGTCTTTATTTCTGACAGCTTAAGGAAAAATGACGCTGCACGTATGTTGGGCCAAAATTCGCAGCATGGTTATGAAAAAAAAAAAACTAAAAAAAAGGAAAGAAAGTACAGGGAGGTCACTCGAGCGCTTTATTTTTTATTCCTCATCATGGCCTTCGAGATTCCTTATCTCGCCAGAACAGTGCACTTAATCTCGGCCACCACGTTCCACGCCATGTGTGGCCTCTGGGTGGCGTAGAATCCAAAAGCGTGCGGCTTTCATTCTGTGGGGCACAGATCCAAAATTGGTCTCACCTATGTGATCGCTGGACTGCATGTTTCTAACCACACCAACATTCAAAATATAAAGGCAACAAAGCGAAGAAAATGTATAACATTTTCTTTTCTGGTTTGCGATCTCAGTGGTCGTCACGTTTTTTTTTTTTTTTTTCTATTAGCCTTTGGCTGAAGCGCCATGTTGCTTGAACATATACTGATAAGCCCAAGACCACATTTACCGCAAGTAGGGTAATACGAATGCGTTTTTTCTTTTGCTTGTTTTCTTTTTCAATGCTGAGAATTGCGCAGTAGCGATGCAGACATGCTGTTTGAGGAAGAATAACAACAACCAACTGGAAAAAAAAAAGGTTTTCGGAATCTTGGGGCGGTTCCACTACAAAAAATTTTAAAGATTGCTTCCTGTGTGCTAGTGTATTTTTAACGTTCGTGTGATGAACGTTGTGCGACATTGCTGGTTGGTGCTCCCAAAACTGCCTGCTGTGGGCCCCCGATAACATGTTTCTTATGGTCGCAATGCCATGAAAAAAAAACAGAAAAAAAAAACCCTCAAGCGCGACCTAGAAGCGAAGTTTCGCTAAAACTTAGTAGCTACGTCCTTCAGTTCCAGCGATAGTGAAAGACGGTCAAGGTCATCATATTGTTGTGTAACCGGGTGAAGGCGTGCTATAGAAACGATTTCAACGCTTGAGAAAAAAAAAGAAACAACGTATAGTTTCTTTGTAAGATAACATTACCAATATAATGTTGTTCTCGACGAAGGTGTAACTTCCCTGGCATTTTGTGACGAAGAGTCCAGTTTAAAAAGGTTTAAAAAAAAAAACGCCCGTATTTTGTGGGTCGTCTTTAAGCGTGAGATAAACGCCGAAGAAAGCGTAGCTTCCCTACGCTATCTCCAGCGGCGAGATATGAAGTGGATAAGAAAGTTCCAGCATATCTTGTTCAAAAAGCAAAATAAAAAAAAAGGTAAGAAAGATTGTTGCGACTGTGCTCGCAATTCTGGATGAAACTTCATGTCATGCCTCCTTGCCCTCTTGGTTCAATCCACGAAAAGTACCATGCCCCAAGATCAAACACCGGAACCGCGCGTGCGGACCTAAGAGGAGGCTTTTAAATAATTAATTATATTCTTGAGTGTTACGTGCCAAAATCACGATCTGATTATGAGGCACGTCGTAGTGGGAGATTCCAGGGTAATTTTGATCAACCGAGGTTCTTTAACGAGCCCCTAATGCGCGGGACACAGGCGTTTTTGCATCTCGCCCCCATCGATATGCTGCCGCCGCGGCTCCATATCGATGTTGTTGAATTTGATGCCGCGACGTAGACGAAGTTTTAGCTCAAGGCCAACTCCGATTTTCTCAGTGAAATACGTGTAAAATGCAGAAAAACACTTTTGGAGGCGGCTGAGGACAACCTCTGAACCGAGTTGAAGAATTCTTTTGAATGTAACCGAGAGAACTCAATTTTACCGACTGAAGGCAGCAAATATTTGATTTAGCTCGTTTGTATTTAGCAAGTTTGTGTGTGAAAAATATTCTCGAGCACAAAATTTACAAACTTGTAACTCCCAATAAGCATAAGTACCGCAGTTCTGTAAGCTACATTTCTTAGCGCATCTCAAGCGGGGCAAATACAATATATTGTTACGTTGTCGTCACGGGGAATAACCATAGTGGCACAACGAATTACGAGGAATGAATGAATTCCGAGGACTATGCCAGTTGCGAGGTATTAGTTTTTAAATTTCCGACGAAATGCTAAGGTGTTCCAGTTACTTTTGTACTTCAATGCATAAAACAGCGTTCTCAGAAAAAAAAAAAAAAAAGATTCGTAGCCCTTATCCTGTCGAGGAAATGGGGGTAAGCGAAGCTTGTCGTGTGTTTCTTCGGTGTTTCTCCGAACGAATTGCACTGATGTTGTGCTCGGACCACAACCGGTCACACGCACTGCAGCTGGCTCCGAAGTTCCGGTTGAGAAACTCTCGTTGAAACCTGGCCGTCGCACCGGGGAAGTTGGCGCTATAGCTTTGCCGATGCGGTGCACCACCGTTGTCAGGTTCCTGGATTGCTAGACGACGCTGACGTTAGAGGCCTCAACATCGCGCTCCCGCAACTCGGGGTCGGCGGCTCTACGCTGACGTTTCGTCTGGGCTCCGGAAGCCCTCACGCTAGAATCGGCACTTCGACGACGAGCCCTTTCCCGAGCGCGTTCATTCTGGATGGATTTACATGAATTTTGTTGTTGTTTTTTAATTGGGAGGACGCTTAAGCTTCGCTTTTAAGAGTGGAACGCGATAACATTCAAAGATCCCTGACTGCTTCTCACGCTTCCCGACAACTGCAGCTTAAGCAACCGTATTGGTTACCGGGAAACACTGGTGGCGAACGCTATGCACGAAGGCGAGCTTTCTTGGGGAGCCTACATGCAACAGCGCTAGCATGCAGGCTCCGTAAGCTTTCTGGTAGAAACGTGGCCTCTTGCGTGGGACGATCCCGGAGATATTGCACAGCCGCGCCAAAAGAATTGCATAATTTTCAGGTTTGCGTTTTTGTTTCGTTCTTTTAATATTTCAGTCTGAGAAGATTTAACATAAAAGGCATGCGCTGTGGGTGTTTGTTTCGTGACATTTGTTTGGGGATTGTCATTCTCAAAATTCCGAGGAATAGCTTTGCCAAGAATGCAAGACAAGGTATGAACAACATTAATGATAGACGGGTGTGGCATGCCTAGGAAACGGCGTTGCATGTAGGCACCCTAGGCATACCTAAATATATTTGGCGGGCCTGCGTGGTTGGGGATGTTTTTAGGCCGCGGGCGCCAAATCTGACGCCGACACCGACGCCGGATTTTCTGCGTCGCGGGGCCCTTAACGCTGTCACGTTAAAACATCTGTCCATTACGCAAGACAATGAATGGCTCATACCCGCGTAAACGCGGCCTCCCCATTACGACGACAGAAGAGAAGTGAAATTCTACGCTGGAATGATTAGCGGCAACGCAGCCAGCTGTGGAAACGGATGACGACGATGAACGCGGGAGCAATGGCACAGGTGCGTGCCGAGCACGCGCGCGTGCAGACCACCGGTGCAGCTGGTTTTCTTAGGGTTACATCGCCGGCGCAGGTTAGAGTATACAAGCTTCGCTTGAAAAAAAGTCAGCGGAACGACGGTACATTTTCTACCGCAAGTTTGACAGCGCGTATCTCGAAACTGGTGCCATCCTCACAATGCGTTCTAAGCCGATATGCCTTTCATACGCACTAGCTTCAATTCGTAGATTGAAGTACGTGTGCCGTAGGGTAATTATTTAAAAAGTGATTAGCGTAATTATGTTTATTATTCAAATAAGCATTTTCATTTCCCGGAGAATGAAAGGTCACCTCATCGAGTAATTCAGATCACGGGTTAGATTTGCGCTATCTGCCACAGAATACTTTTCTAAATTTGGCGCAGCTAAACAGCAACACACGCACGCACGCACACGCACACACACGCACACACACGCACACACACACACACGCACAGACGGACTGAGGCAAGCATACAGGTAGAATATGATATTTCGTTTCGGATTTCTTCACAGATGGGCTGTTAAAAGCCTAACTTCTTAAATCTCTACTTGTAAAGACAGCAACAGCGCCATGTCATGTTCTATCAGCGTGACATAGAGCAGCGACATGACTTTCTTCGCAGTTAGTATAAAGAACAGCAGACGATATACCAGCCACCACTTAATGGTTATGCAATAAGTCATGAAATAAAGTGTGTGATGTTGACAGCGATCGGTGTCTGCCTACAGACTGCTCGATAATGAATTCTAATGTTCCCCTACCCGGTTACATCGTTGAGGAGATGCTTAACTATCATCGAAAGGAGTAAAGCAATGGCGCCTTACTCCACATTTGGGTATGCAGTGGGTGCGAAAGAAAGGTATAGCTTTTGGAGTTTAAGTGCTTGCGGGAGGCTATAGTATTTATTCCATAACTTCCAGAGGCGCCGGAAACACTAGAAGTTTAAGTGAAGGCCCACCGTGACTTTTGAGCCAGTGAGCACAAAAAAAAAAAAAAAAATCAGGTTTGTTCGGCATATCAATGCATTTTTTTCGCGTACACGTCACTTTGACGTGGTGAGTTTTCGCGGTTTTGTGAGGTCGCGTGACAGACAGGCGAAGTGGGCGTAGCCAGAAAACACTGGACCACTGACAGAGGGCTAAAGGTGAAAAAGGCGTCGAATCAGGAATAATTATTTTTCTTTTGTGCGGTTTAAACAGGCATAATCAGTCTGTACACGTTATATTAGATAGGGAGCTATCGCGGTTTTCGGGACGTCGCGTGACAGACTGGCAAAGTTGGGAGTGGCCTGAAAATGTTTTGACCGATCGTGGAGGCTGATTGTAGAAATTGGAATAAAAGTTGTCGCAGTTTCACCTGAAAGGCGAAGCATCAATTGCGATAGCAAACTTGTAGAGAGCTATACGGAGTAATGATATTAGCTTTATCAGCTGTATAAACTTGGACATGCAGCAGCATCGGCAACACGCAGAACTGTTGTCGACGCCATCGGCGTTTTGCCCGCGTTCGCTCAAAATGCGTGCGGCGTTGGTGACTGTTGCCGGAGCCTCTGATATAAATAAGCACTTCGTGCCGCAGCTAAACATCGCCTCCCTTCCCTCCCCCTCCCCCCCTCCCCCACGGCCTCTCGCGTGTCGGAAGAAGGCGCGTTTGCTCTACATATATGGTGATTGTAAAGGAGAAAAGAGACGCCTACTTCTGCAGCCCTTAAGCGAGCACGGCGCAGAACGCGCGTTTGTTCTCCGCCGTGCGTTCACTCCCCGTGAAAGACGCGCCCCTCGCACCCTTTCACTCGCACGTACAGCGTTCGGCGCGGGGCGACGATTTCTTTTCCAAATGACGTCATACGGAACCTCACGGCGACGGCGACGGTGACGGCTACGGCGACGCCGACGGCAGAAATCTGCTTTTGAGTGTCCATATAATTGCTATCGCAATAAAAACAGTTTCCGTTATCATTTTACGTTATAGTGCCCTTGGCCTGCCAAATTCATTTTAACGCGAGAGCGTTAAGGGCCCCATGTCGCAGAAAATCTGGCGTTGGCAACTGGCGTCCGCATGCGATGTTGGCGGGTGGCGGAGAAAATCATCAACCACCCTAACCACCCCGACCGCGCAGGCCCTCCACGTGGTGCAAAGTTTCGGTGAACAAAAATTAAATTTCTCACAGTGAAATCCGTCAGAAAATGGTAAAGTACGACTTTACCATTCGGCGTCGGATTCGGCATCGGATTGTTTACCAATCGGCGTCAGATTGTAAGTCGAATGTACGAGAAAACCTAATTCTGCTACGAGTAAACTAAAACGCAAATTCGCTTTCCAGCATTTCTACCAGACCTACAGCCGCGCGTTCGATCGAGTACTTGCGAAAATGATATCCAGATGGCGGTCGCATCCTAGGCAGGTTAGGGAGCCTACATGCAACGCCGTTTGCATGTAGGCTCCATAAGGCAGGTCAAATTGGACTTCGCCTGCTAATCTGTTTTGGACACGCGCGCGCGTCGAGACAATAGCAAACAATTAATAAAATAATTAAAAAGGTCCTAGGGCCTTCACATTTTAATATTAAACAACTTATATTGCCCCTGGAAAAACGTCTTCCCAGCAATGCAGTTTTGTTTAAAAGTAAAGCCGACTTTAAGGCGATCGGTGTAAGCTTGGTCTTTGTAAGCTGGCTCTCCCACGTTCAGTGTTGCAGTGAATGATGCCTACTTGCCGGATGCGAACGGGTCCCGATAACGCTATCGCGTTCTACTTTTAAGGGCAAAGCTGAAGCGTCCTTCAATGTTTGGCTATCCGATGAAACAGGCCCTCCGCGTGGCGCAAGGCGTTAGTGAACAAAATTGAATTTCTCAAAATAAAATGCGTCAGAAAAAGCGTAAAGTACGACTTAACAACAAGCAACCGACATGACAGCGTCGGATTGTAATTTGAATATACGAGAAAACATAATTCTGTAAGGTGGAAACACGAACACAAACCCATTTTCCAGCATTTTTACCATACAACAAAGGCGCGCAGAGGCGAAGGTGGAGAAAAAAAACCTGCAGTTGCAGAGAAGCCTGACAAGAATGCAGGGATCTTTGAATGCTATCGCGTTCCACTCTTAAAGGTGAAGCTTAAGCGCCCTCTAATTTTTGTACAGCGGAGCTGTTACTGACCGTCAGTTCGTGTTTCGCGAACAAAAAACATCGCTGCACGATGACGTCACCTGCGTTGCCTAAAAACTACCTGCCACGGCTGCGCCTCGCTTCTCCTAGCTCCAGCAACGCTCCGCCCCCGCCGCGTCAGTTATGACGTCACTGCGCTTTGCATAGCGCAGCTTGCAACACCGACAGTCCGTTCCAATGCGGACACCACGTTGCAATGCCGACCCCGCGTTCCAGCAGACCCGCTCCGTCAAAGCGGTCGCCTAGCAATCACTTACCAAGCTTCGCCCAGCCATGTCCTTGCTTCGAGCCGCAATTCTTGCTTTGCTTAGTCATGACAACACTTTGTGAAGCTTAGCCATGAGGTCACACTGATTATAAGATCATGTCGCCGCGACGGCGACACACACGACTTGCGTAGACTTCGCACTGAGTAAATGTAAAATGGGACGGCAGAAGACGTACAAGACTCCCGAAGAAGCCGCGCAGCTGGAAGCTCGTCGTGCCGCCTGCCGAGAACAAATGCGGCGATTGCATGCTCATCCGGAGTATCATCCGGAGCCTAGCAAAATATAGCCGAACGTAGCAAAACTTAGCCGAGCCTAGCGAAAATGGAAGAAGCTAGGTGATCACCAGCTCCGCTGTTTCTCCAGCCTCGCACAAGTTAGTGCAAGCTGCACAAATTTTTTTTTTCATTCCTGGAAAATAAATAACTTAATTGTTCAGTATGTTACCGCACAAAATTTGAAACAAGACGTAACATTCAACAGTCAGCTACTGTTATTCTATTGTATTTCTTAGTTTGCATTCTCGCATTTTCGCCCTCCCAAGGCCGCCACACGTCTTACGCATTCCTCGACGGCAAAACGGAGCCGGCGCTTTGCGGTGAGCGTTCGTCACTTCTGTCCCGCCTGCCAACTCTCCTGGGAGACTGATGACCAACGTCAGCAACAAATGGCTGTCCAAGCGCGCAAAGGAAGTTTGTGCAACATCTATGCGTAAACCAGGTGGACCCATAAGGAAATCACGACTGTCGGCCTGTACAAACGAGCGAGCAAGCTGACTTGTGCTGTGCCTGCTTTAATGATGCCGACGTCACTTGCAGGTCCTCACTAACACCGAGGTCTGCGGCCGCTTCGGGGATCCGACACAGGCTGCGTTGAACGCTGTTGAGAACTATATAGATGGGAGATGTCTCTAAACATCGAGTAGCTTCAGAAATTCACGCCGAATTAACTGTGTCTACCTTCACTGAAGGTAAAGAGCTATACAAGGTCGGAGAAATCAAAACCGAAACAAGTGTGAAGGCAAACATCAACTTTTTTCTTAACAATCAGGCAGTTAACTGTGGTGAGTGTTATACCATATGACGTAGACTACAAAATGCGGTATTTTAGCAAAATTTGTGCAAGAACAGTGTTAAACATCGTTAAAGCAGACACATCACAAGTCAGCTCATTCACTCGTTTGTACAAGCCGACGGTTGTGATTTCCGGATGGGTTCACTTGGTTTACGCGTAGATGTTGCACAAACTTTCTTTGTGCGCTTGGACAGCCATTTGTTGCTGAGGTTGGTCATCAGTCTCCCAGGAGAGTTGGCAGGCGGGACAGAAGGGACGAACGCTCGCCGCAAAGCGCCGGCTCCGTTCTGCCCTCGAGGAATGCGTAAGACGTGCTGCGGCCTTGGAAAGGCGAAAATGCGAGAATGCAAACTAAGAAGTAGAATAGAATGCCAGTAGCTGACTGTTGAATGTTACGCCTTGTTTCAAATTATGTGCGGTAACATACTAAACAATTTAGTTATTTTCCCACGACAGAAAACACGAGCGGAACAGCGGGACTACTAGTACACTGTAGCGGGACTACTTCCAGCAGCGATTTGGATCCGTAGCTTTCGCTTCATAGCCAGGAAAGTTTCCTAGCCTGCGCGCGCGCGCACGCACGCACGCACGCACGCACGCACGCACGCACGCACGCACGCACGCACGCACGCACGCACGCACGCACGCACGCACCACGGCACGCACGCACACACACACACACACACACACACACACACACACACACACACACACACACACACACACACCACACACACACACACACACACACACACACACACACACACACACACACACACACACACACACACACACACACACACACACACACACACACACACACACACACACACACACACACACACACACACACACACACACACACACACACACACACACACACACACACACACACACACACACACACACACACACACACACACACACACGCCCATACGCATACACGCGCACGCACGCAGTAAACTTACCCTGCAGAACTTTGATGATTCAGAACAATCACTCTCAAACAAACCAAGCTTGCTTTGTATTACGTAGACGACAACAAGGGTTGAATCTGTATAATTTTTGTCTGGAAAGAGAGCTTAGCGATATTTAGGTAAGAAGACACATGCTGAAGAGTGAGTGTCAGATGCGCCGCGTGAAGTTTACAGTCCTCCCTAGTATTGACGAAAAGGTTGGGTGAAAGTAAGAGTAATATCTAGAGCGGGCAAGGAGGTTGCGCATTATGGCTTGCAGGCAGTGTTGCGTAGTAACAAGATGTTCCAATGCGGATAAATGTTGACGTCAGGGCTTTAATGTTGCTGCGTCAACTGCGATCAATAATGTGTTAACAATGTTTTCTGATCGCGAGTACTTGACGTAAATGCGTTCGGTTTAATCTCTCGTGGAGAAACGCGCCATGTATTATTTGTCTTTTGAGAGAAAATGACACCAGAAAGTGGCGCTTATCATCATCATCAGCCTATATTTTATGTCCACTGCAGGACGAAGGCCTCTCCCTTCGATCTCCAATTACCCCTGTCTTGTAGCATATTCCAACTTGCGCCTGCAAATTTCCTAACTTCATCATCCCAGTGGCTCTTATATGTGCATGTAACTCAACCTATAGTGACCGCAATCAGCTTCGCACCCTCTCCCGATATATGGTGCACGTGTTTTTCTAGCGGCGAAGTTAATGAAATCCCTTTCTAGTCATTTTTTTTTAATGAGAAGCACTTCTTGGCGAACATTTGCTACTTTGACAGTATCTATCTATCTATCTATCTATCTATCTATCTATCTATCTATCTATCTATCTATCTATCTATCTATCTATCTATCTATCTATCTATCTATCTATCTATCTATCTATCCGCCTAAGTCTTTGTGCTCTCAAGATCGTTTTGTGAACTTGGTATGTACCAAAATTGGCATACTATGACAGGAGTGTATGACGAACATAACTGATAGGTCACGACAGAAATGTCATGACATGCGTGCCATGTAGGTCATGACAATGACCCAGCAAAAATATTAACCCTCAAAAACCACTGGAATGGGTTCGGACGTGAGCACTAAGTGAAGGAAACACTAAAGGATGATAGTAGAAGTCATATTCATGATCATGACTCAGCAAAAACATCAATAATTCAGCGAAAAAAGCTTAACACTTAAAAACCAATGAAATCGATTCTGACGTGGGTACTAAGTGAAGTAAACACTAAAAGTAGACGTCGTAATCATGACCATGACCGAGCAAAAATGACAATGACTCCGCGAACAACTATTAACACTCAAAAGCCACTGAAATGGGTTATGACGTAGGTACGAAGTGGAGGAAACACTAAATGATGATGGTAGAAGTCATAGCCATGAGCATGACTAAGGCTTTCACCTTCAGGTCTCTTAGGTGTCCCTGAAGGGACTCGTGAGGACTCTTGACATGAATGGCATGACATGCGTGCCATGTAGGTCATGAAAGAGCCGCCTCCATTTTTCTGCTCTCATAGTCATTTCGTTAATTTGGTAAAACACTACAGGATGATGGTAGAAGTCATGGTCATGAGCATCACTCAGCAAAAATGACAATGACTGGTTAATTTGGTAGGCTCCCCGCACACTTCTTCGCCTAACATGGATTCCCACAGGGCTTGGGATCTGCCGGCTTTTTTAATTGCAACCTAAATCAAAAGAATGACCAAGTTTTCTGTTTCTTTAGTTGTCGTTGTTTATTCTTAAATACTCCGTACATCCCTATTGAAGCGTTCCGTATACCATTGCAATAATTCCGTAAAGTTGAGTAAAATTTCCATAAGAATTATACGGTAATATTTGAATGCATAGTGCGGGGTCGCACACGTGCCCTTGGCACAAATTAACGACAGCACAGTTAGTGCAGACAAATGCAAGGGTATTTATTGCGTCTTTCATACACCAATGCCAGCTAGGCGAATTACTACCAATAGATCATGCCGATGGGCGCGGACGAATCGAGGAAGTCCCGCTCACCGCGACAGGATATTGGACGAATATGTTCGTCCCCATGCTGGACGCCAACGGCTAAGCATTCGCGCGTAAAGTTCCGCTAACGGTGGGCGGTTATAACGACCGAGTTCGTTCATGGTGGTGCCCCGCTCCGAAGCATCGCGAGATGGTCCTGCGGAGCGTTCCGACACGCGCGCGATAAGGCCGCGCACTCTGCTGACCCCAAGAGTACGGTGGCTAGAAGTAACAAGAGGAAGAGGCTACTCCCTTTCGCTCCTGAGTAACCCCGCCGTTCTCTGTGTGGATTGGATAGTGAATGTGGGTAGACGCTGCACCAGGTCAAGAGGAACTGGGCTTGGGCACGTGTTCTAATGCCCCGAAGATTAAGTTAAAGTCGTTGTAACTCATAACAAATGAATTAAACTCGGATAACTCGGATGAAATAATAAATGAACTCGGATGAAATAATAAATGTAGCGGGAATACGAAAAAAATATAACATACAAAGAAGCAGACCTGGGTAAATAAATTATTGTGTAAATAAATTGATAAATTTGGGGGTTTTACTATCCCCACCAGTATCTGGTGGTGATGATGATGATCATGATAATGATGATGATGCACACTGTACTCGCTGAGTCCGGAGTATTTTCACCCGTTGGGGTTCCTTTAACGTGCACCTAAATCAAGTGCACGAGTGTTTTCACTTTTTGGTCCAATCGAAATGCGGCCGCCGTGGCCGAGATTGAACCCAACGACGTTTCCATGAAAACGTTTCACGCTTGCATGGCACCACTTCGCAGAGTGGACTGCCTTAAACATGTCGCTCTCAGAACCATTTCGGAACAAAGGGAACATCGTTTTTTTTTTTTGTCTTCTGCTTTAGCGTCGAAACACAAGTGACAGATGCTGTTCGATTCAAGGGAATCAACACGCGGAGCCAATACTTGTGTGTTGTTTGCGAGGCAGGAGCGGGGAAGCGGTCACAATTGATTGACTACAACACGTTCTGGCTTGGCGAAGAGAGAGGATCGATGTGAAACCTTTCATTGTGATATTGACAGCTGGCGCCAAAAACAAAACGGCGCGGTCGTTGGAGAGCGATGGATCTGCCGCCTATTTTCCTGGCGCGCGATTCGTGCCCAACTTGAGCCGCTGAAAGATCAATGAGAAAATAATGGTTAGAAAGGAGGCGACTGAACGGCGGGCACTTCGATCCTTCGGCTGGTTCATCAAGAACTCTCTTGTGCAACCTCTAGAACGCTCGATATTCCATAGAAGCTTATCGACGCGTTCTCTCTCTATACTCCGTGTAAAATAAGATAAAAATCAGAACAGTTCCCTTTAGGAAGGAAACAAGAAGGCAGCCTCTTACAATTGTTTTTTTTTCTTTTTTTCTTACCCGAAAACACAAATCAAGTAAGAGGGGGTTTTCGGAGAGACTCGTGGTGTTTGTTTTCACGAGTGTAGAAAAGCATTCAGGTGCTTTAAAAAGCACGCCAGAAGCCAAGAAAATGCCGTCGTTAAACGTAACAAAACATGAGTGAATCTCTCTAACTGAATTTTATAGAAAAAAGAACTAAATTCTAATGAGGTTTGTGGCCTGGATACGGTGTTCACTAAACTTACGTTACGTAAGAGTGAGAGAGAAGAAAGGGGAAAAGCAGGGAGGTTAACCAGAGGGGAAGATCCACTTTGCTTCCCTATGCTGGGGAGAGTGCAGAGAGCGAGGTAAAGTAACAAGAAAATAGAGATAGAAAGAGCACGTTTCCCGATTGGCAGGCGGCCGGACACCCGACACTCATGATAGCGTTCTGCATGATAGTGAGACGACTGCGGCTGCCGTGGCTAATCGCAGCTAGGTAACAATTCATAAGATACATTTTGTGATTACGGGCACTGATTCCTTGTTAAGATTTTTTGAGTCGCTCTAGAAAAATGAACGTACATCAGAAAGTCTTACAGGAGGAATGAACCATCATGTTTGGAGTTCTTGAATCAACGAAGAAAACAGATTCACTACTACAGCATTTAAAGTGGACCGATGTCCCATCATTTTGAGCGCCACCAGTCAGGTGAGCTGGGGCCAATAGTCATGCCGGCAGGATTCGGGAGACTAAGTCCGGTTGTAGAACACTACTAGTCCGTACCGTTATTGCGACGACGATATTGCCGGTTCACTGGCTGAACGAACCCTACAGGCGCAAGCTCAAGGCGCCAGACACTGCCATATAAAGGTTGATTCGCTGAGGATAGACAAGTCTCTCTATATACGACACATTTGCAGCATTTGCAGTTCTTAGCACGCAACCTGTTTCCTCCCCTGCGAGACGCTACCTGCTACCGTCTTCATTCGAAACGTGATCGTAGTAGATGGTACATTGCCTTCGGTTCAGAGATTTCCTTGGTGTTTCGCTAGTTAGTTTTCTTGCTTGTGTCGCTTCCTTCTGGAGATGTCGCAAGAGCTTGAGGCAGTGAACTCTGTCCGTACTTGTCTGGCGAAGCGGGAATCCTTCCCGCGTCGGTTTCAATTAAGGATGAAAAAAAATCTGTTCTCCAGACAGGCAATCGATGCTCATGTGTCAGCCGCAGCTCTCCCTAATACCGACCTCCTGCTGTGTCCTCAGCGGTCGACCCCGGCTTTATATTGCACAACGTTTTCGGTTCATCTTGTTCTCCAGTCACAGCAGCTGCATTCGTTTGTGGTTTTCATGAAGCGTTTTGAACCTGCGTGATTCTGATTGCTGCCGCTTTTCCCATTTGTCCGGAATTGTCGAGACTCGGTATACTTGCGGGAACAATGTAACGCGAACAGTGATGGCGGGAGTTTACTACTGTTTACGAGACATTAGGTTGATCAACTGCGTAAGTTGAGAACAACTAAATCGTTTTTTTTTCCCTCCCAGTCTTCTGATTTCTTACGCTCTTGACTTTTAACTATAAAGCAATGATCAGTTGAAGAAGTTTTCTACAGCGCCGGCTATATCTGCGTAATCTTAGTGCTCGTGTTGTCTCTGAAATAATGAGCACACGATCTACCTTTCGAGTTTAAAAAAAATTAAATTATGGGGTTTTACGTGCCAAAACCACGAGCTGATTATGAGGCACGCCGTAGTGGGGGACTCCGGGAATTTGGACCACCTGGGGTTCTTTAACGTGCACCTAAATCTAAGTACACGGGTGTTTTCGCATTTCGCCCCCATCGAAATGCGGCCGCCGTGGCCGGGATTCGATCCCGCGACCTCGTGCTCAGCAGCCCAACACTATAGCCACTGAGCAACCACGGCAGGTGCCTTTAGAGTTTGGAGTGCGTACTTTCTACACTGATTGCTTATTGCTATACGTGCTTAGTGGCCTTGTCGTTACCGCTTGGTTAAAGGCTTACTGGTTCACGCGCTCGGTCGATTTAAATACTCCCCTGGGGTTCGACCCCAGTGTTACCAGTAAGCAAAGCTTTATTTTTGTTCGTCTGATGGTGAATGCGTGACTTGCGTTGGATTTATTTGGCATTGCAGTGAAGCAGAAATAGTGCCTTTTTCCAATATTCAACTTATTTGTTACTTTCTCAGGAGTTGGTTTGATTTATTCTAAGTTATTTGCACTCACAATGGCCTACCCTAGTCTGGGGATTTCTCCTTTGAAACTTAACCTCACACACGAGGGCGATAATTTATTTCGTGATTATTATTGTATCACTTGAGCTCTACGTTTTCAATAGCTTAGGAAAACATGCTCCGTAGCGTGTGCGCTTAGGCTGATTGTATACCCCAGAAACGCCACCCGTACCATGTGACGAATGCTGAATGAATTAACCATTTATATGTAAGGATGGACCGTTAGCCAAAATGGCGAAGGGGTAGCAGGAGTGTAAATAGCTGAATTAATTAGTTACTAAATAATTAATTAATGAAAGGAAAGGAAAATCAAAGCATAGAAAATAAACAAATAAACAAAATGACGGTTACTAACAAGGTGGGAGAAGACCTGGGTACGTCACCAGGCTCTTTACGAATTTGCGAAAGAGATGGATAGTAAATGCCAGAGCGTGTACATACGCGCCACAGAAAACTCACCAAATGGCCAGAAACCAAATATTCCAGAAGTGCGCTTACTTTCGCTGCGACCAACGTCACTCGCAGAGTTTACGGTTGTTAGTTGCTGTTCATGTCTCAACAACGAGTGCTGCTTGCGTTCGCGGATATGAATTTCCCACGCGCAAGCTATTTACGCAAGCTCCAGGCTCGGTGAAACGCGGAAATGAACGATAAGGTTGGTGGGAAAACGGAGCATCGCAATAATAAACCGTGCATGGCCGACCACGGAAGCGTTGACATTTATGCGAATAATGGGGAAACGATGAGAGTGCACGACAACCATCGTGATGCAGCAACACCCACCGTCGTCCAAGCTGTCCACCAATCCTCGTGCCGCAAAGGTTGCTTTGTTCGATGATGGAAATTTAAGGAACATTAACACCGGCTCTATGCGAGAGGTATCGGGATTTATTTTGAATTGAAGATGCACGTGTCTTTCATACATTACTTGCCTGTTGCGAACCATTTCTACTCGGTTTTCTTGCCATTTCTTTCCAGCCTCTTGAGGGTCCTTTGCATAGCCTTAAGAGGAGTCGATGATCCTCGGCATACGAAAGGAAGCGGGTATAAAAAAGGTCCCGCATGCGAAGTATTTTCTATATTTTTTCTTCAAATTTTGGTGAGCTACAGTTCTCACTTTCAATTTATAGCGAAGCTTTCTCAGCCTCTTCTGTCGACTTTCCCACTTCTGCTGCTGCTGCCGCCGCCGCCGCCGTCTTGCAGATAATAGAACAACTTGGGGCACGGGTTGTGTGAAACTGAGTATGTGCCACTGATTATGTGCCTGAATAGACAACCTGGTACACTTGGTATGTGCAATTTGACATATGAACATTTTCAGGCCAATGCCCCTGAGGGGTGTGTGTGTGTGTCGCTAAAAAATGCGATCAAATATACAAGCCGAACAAGAGGCAACAATTGAAGTCTGCAATAGAAGCAGTCGATTGTGGAGAAAGAAGTTAAGTGAACGAAATTGGTACCATAGGGTGCATTGAGCGAGGAGGCTGATTGTGGGCGAAGATGACAGAAACAAAAAATAATTTAAAACTATGAAGCAAGCGCTCTATCTTGTGCGAATGCTAAGGAGAGAAAGTTGAGTCGTTGTACTTGATTTGTGTAAATTCTTTGGTTTTCTACACGTGGTGTGTCTGTCTTCACGTGCCATGGGAGCGACTGAACATCACGAGATATAGGTAGGCTGCTGCCGAGACATTGTCCCGTTTCTGCCATTTGCTACTACATGGTCTACGATCGAAATACTGTACAAGAACAAGACGGTCTAGCGGTCTAGCTTTCTGTTGGACTATTACATGTTACGTACGCACGCAGACGCAGGTACGAAGCACGCATGCGCAGCACGCATACATGCGCGAGCACGGGCCCACAGTGCAAAATCAGAGGCGGCTTTCCGTATACTGTATGCGACTTCTGTAAGGCATAGAGACATTCAGAAACGACCGACATCGTAGCTGCCGAAAGAAGCGTCCCCTGCGAATGTCGCCAATACGCGGCTGCGTTTCTAACACGTATTTTAGAATAGACTCATGGGTACAGTACTTATATAATTCGAAAACAACGCAGCTGGATCTCTAATGCACACGTTTAGAATTCTCGGACCACGTTTCATCCCCCCTCCCCCTACACCCGGTGCTTTGACATGCAAGGTTCTCTTGGTAAGACACGGAAGCCGTTAAAAAGGATTTAGTTAATGTGCAGCCATAAATTTGGCTGGATTAGGCTGCCTGCCACGGCCGTGTTCCTATGAACTCCGCCTCAAATCTCTCCCTGGCTGCGTTACATTGACTGCCGCGCCAGTGAATTTGTGAACACTGTTATATATAAGGCTTCAGAACCTCTACCTTTTAGCGCACAAAAGGCACGGGGAGAGTATGACAGACGTAGACAACAGCGAAGAGGGTCCCTGTGCATTTTGTGCGCTATATAGAAGGCCAAAAATGGGATACCAACATGCCCAAACTTAAATTCTTTCGGGACTTTGTGTTAACTTTGTATTGAACCGATGGCGCGAATACACAGTTGGTTCCTTGAAGCAACAAGAAAACGATAAAGAGAAATTCTCGGAAAGCAGTATAGACCACTTTTGCTGTAAGCTCTTGAGCATGTTTTAATACTTTAGAGTTAGTATAGTTTGCTGTCACCACTGCTGTTCACTGAGAGCGCTTTTATGTTGCTCGTATTTGGTGCAAAGGGCGCATGCTATGTGAGGTTTACTCAAGGATGAAGTTAACTGTCGACAGAATAGCTAAAACTGTCACTTATATGGGATAAGATAAGTAGCTTTTGTCAACTAAAAATTGACCGCATATCTGCTTGCTTCGCTGCAAAGGACGTCGAAAGACGATAGTCTTCTGCCGCCCTTGATAGGTAACACCCTCTCTTCTCAACCCTCCGACCCCTCACTCTCTTCCCCTCCCCTCTCACTCCTCCCATGATGGATGCAATGGAGGTTTTGCTGAATTCAATTCAAATTTCCCGCGTTCGCCCTGCTCTGGCGCCATCTGTTGGGACCTTTTATTACTGTTGGCTTCGCGGCTTCAGTCAGGTACTCTTCGACACCATTTCTAACGCGTACGTCGTCCCGCCGTGCGACGGGAGGGGCGCTCGCTACCACTCTGAGTTCCCTGTGCCGAGGTGTGTTGTGGCTGATGTCTCTTCGGCACCCTTTCTAACGCGTTCATTTTTGCATTTACTAACGTAAAGGCCAGTCCAATGTGTATTCTTAATTAAATGAACGCTGCGGATCACGGTTATGTACACCCGTGAGCAAAAGTATACGGACCAGGGGTTGCGCGATAAAGCTGATTTTTTCCTCTGCCTTCGAACGCAACTTGAAATTGAGAATTGCAGTCCAAAGTTGGCATTGCAAACTTTCAGTGCGCTTGTGAATTGCAGTTTATGCTTGTTAATTATGAAGAAATTCAGTTTTTGCGGCGTCCCTGTGGTCCGTATACTTTTGCTCACGGGTGTACATATATTTTGCCTCAAATAGGCCTGATGTTTCCTTTGCGCTGTATAATTACAGTGTACTAGAAGAGTTGTAGTGCGCTCACACCGCGGCAGAGCTTGACGCACTTCATGTCGCCGCCGACAGTGGCGCGGTTCGCAGCGTCACCTGAAACTTTCCTACGCGTCGCGGTAAAACAGCTATCGCGCGTTGCTGTTTTCACCGTATAAAAGTAAAATGCACGACGTGCAGCGCACGAAAGTTCTTTTGGTGTACCTTCGCAGTGTGCAGTGAAATAAATTACTATTGTTGCGGCTGATCTACAGTGGGTTGGCGATTTTTTTTTAGCCGGAGGCACGGATGAACTAGCCTTGCTATTCATGCTGTTCTGTTAAAGGCTTGATACGGCCGCTGCAGTCACGGTAGCAAGAGGCACTCGAGTTTTTTCTGCAGCTGATCGATAAAATGGTCAGTGTGGTTTCGCCACAACGACCGCGCATCCGCGTTTCCAGCACCACCGTGCCGATTTTAACCACCACTTCGAGTTTTTTTTTTTTTTTTTTTTTTTTTTTTTCGCAGGTAAGGCGTGCAGCGCCTTAGACATTTTCACGTTGCCCCATCTATTCACGAAATTAAATATTTAGGTATCACTGCTGCACAATTTAAGCTGGTTAGCTGGTTATTTATGTATTACTTCTTTCGTAACGTTAATGCGACATGAAGTCGAAAGGATGAAAATACCAGGTACACCGGTGAGCAAAAGTATACAGACCACAGGGTAGCCGAAAAAACTCAATTTCTTCGTAATTAACATGCATAAAGTGGAATTGACCAGTACACGTTAAAGCTCGCAATGCCAAGATTGGACTGCAGTCCTCAATTTCAAGTTGTATTCGCAGGCAGTTGAAAAAAATCAGCTTTATCGCGCAATCCCTGGTCCGTACGCTCACGGGTGTACATTTCTGCAATAATTAACAATGTTTATTTACAACGAAGTAAAGAATGATCCCGGAAGAGACGGGAGCAGCCGGTGAAAATTCCGAATAGCTACTGTCTAGTGCGCTTCGGCTTTTCTTCGCGGTTGCTTGGTCCCTTTCACACCATTTCCTTTTGTTCCTGGGCTTCGGTGTCGACTTCGTCACGTACTGTGGTAAATTCGGAAGAATCGTGGGAACAGCGTTTTCTGATAGCAGTGGCAATTGTCACGAGGAATTGACACCTCTTTGCATTCTATATTTATAAGGTGCACAGGTCCCTAATTATGAATCGCGGTTCGAAGTGTAAATCACAGACTCGCAAGATTCCTCCAGTGTCTTATCTGCGCGGTTGAGGTTCCTCTCCCATTCCTTTCGCCGTTCTTCATCACGTGGAACGCTGAGCAAAGACGCCTTTGGTGCATCTTTCACACGACTGTAGGCACATCTGCACTCGGGTTCAAAGCAGTATTTTCGACGGCGGCTAGCCATTCTCACTCACTAAGAGTGCACATTGAGTAAAGCGTCAAGCAGAGAGCAAGCAGAGAGGATACTGCTGAAAACGCCGGCGGGACTTGCAGTCGAGAGCCGACAACGTCGACGTTAAGTGGTTAGTTTTCAGAAAGGAAAGGTTGGCGCTATCTTCTGCAGCCCTTGAGGGAGAATGGTCAACGTCGCGTCCAACAGAACGTACTCCATACCAAGCGAGGGAAGTTTTCAGGAGAAACTGGCGGCAGCGCCTCTGGCGGGCGCCGGAGCAGGCGACACTGAGTGCGCCGCGGCGACGCGGCGCAGGGATGTGGCAGTGAGCACACTGCCCCTATTCCAGTACACTCTAGTATAATGTTGACGTGTATGACCCCGTGCCACCAGTGCTAGTAGCTTGGTTGGCATTGGCCGGGCGGTTGAATCGGTTTTGGCCGGGCGGTTGAATCGAGTGACAGACAGACAGACAGACGGACCGACAAAGTTTTTCACGTTTAGGTAACTCAAGAAAGACTATCGCCTTTAAAGGTATGTTAAGACACGGTTGAGACAGGGGAAAAAAGAGGAAAAGGGAAAAACAGGCTGGTTAATCAGATGTCTTGTGCTTTGCTACCCTAAAGGATAGGGGAAAGTAACAAAGGGTTCAAAATATAAATATAGAGGAAAGCTTGAAGCCGGGATAGGATGAGGCGCAGGCGATGCACGACGCTCAAAAGCGTGTTTCTGTGGGCAACGCGAATAGCTGACATTCCCGATGTGTTATTTAATATTTAAATTTAACGAAAATGTAGTGTTGTGCGTGCCAAAACCAGTATATGATTATGAAGCATGCCTTAATGGGTGACTCAGGATTAATTTTAGACCACCTGGGTGCTCATTCATCGAAATACACGAGCGTTTTTTGCACTTCGCCCCCATCGAACCTTCGGCCTCGGGATAAGCAGTGCACCACCATAGATACTAAGCTAGTGGCGGCGGGTATTTGGTATAGTTTGGGACAAACTATACTTTCGAATGAGAAAACTGTTGGAAGACATTTCCGGTGCAACATTTCTATTTGCCAGTCACGACGTTAGAGGCCTTAAGAACTTTGTTTCATGCTGAAGTATAGCTGGTGTACTTAACATTTCTGGCGCTAGTCAACTTTTAACTGCACATACCACTTGTTTGGAAAATTGTCTTGTCTTGTATTCCTGATATACACATTTTCACAAAGTCTCTCTCTGTATTCCGAAGGGTGTACAAAAAATATAATAACCAAGAATAAAACATGCAAATAACTTGCGAAAGCAACGTATAAACCAGAACGCGGATAAATTATTATTGTGCCAAATGAACTGCTGCACAAGTTCTGTTGTTCATTTTGTGATGAATTTTGCATATTCATAGTCGTGACGCGCGTTTAATTTGTGTGTCGGACGCCTGGGCGAAATTCTTAAAGAACACACACGCGCACAGTGAATAAAATCAGTGGTATAACAAGCAATGTCGCTGAAGCTAACGTCTGGACAAGGGGACTGGTCTTCGTCAGCGCAGCAACTGATTTCTTTCCTGCAAGCACTTGCTGCTCTGACGAATACAACCTTTGTTGAAAATGTTGGCTTCAGCGACATTCCTTGTTTTACCAATGTTAGTCGCTACAAATTTCCATCGTCCTGTGAACAACTCTCTTTCTTAGGGCGCACGCACGCACACGCACGCATCTGCATATGCATACGTGGACGCGTACAGTGAAACAGATCTAAATGTCTGCTACTCGCGTTTGACGTCGCATCCGCTTCCGCCACCACGCACGGCAACGTTTGGATTTTCCACTTTAATGTAACCTAATGCTCGTCTCAACAAACTGCAGACGTGTTTAGAAACCTTTATGACGACTGGGGGAAGAGAAATAAACGAAGGCAATCATACTTTCTTTCATACTGAAACTTCTGATACTTTCATCAGAGATGTACACGGGCTTGTTCTGGCTCTGATCTTTGATCCTGATTGCCTCGACACGTGAAACATTCTTTCCGCAAACAAGAGCTGCTCGTCATTTCGCTGTCGTGCAGAAGTTCAGGAGCAAACATAGTGAGGGCAACTCTGAACCATTCACAGTTATTGCTTAAACAGGCACGTGGTTTGGAACAGCGGGAAGGCGCGCAACGTTAACCAGAAGCTGCTTCCTATTCACTTAGATTTTTTATGCTTGTAATGTTAATTTATATCAGTCCTGAAGGCGTTCGTAACTAGCTGTTTACTCAAGTTTAACAATCTCCTGCAAGACGGGGCGGGCCTTTATCGCTTTGGGAAAAAGCGTGTCGAAACAGCGAAAGCAGTTCTGCCAGAGAGTTACCCAAGTTCGAGGAACTTCGTCGGTGCTCATGATTTAGTCATGTACTCAGAATAGCAAGACGGGGCCCTTACGTACATTCGGGCGTGCGAAGGTAACTTTCCTTTCATCGAGAAATGTGGTTGTTGAGGGACTCTGTTCGTCAACCGCACTAGTGTGCAGTGTGTTTATCTTGCATTAGGAGACGTTCTCGTGTGTGTATGTTTCAGAGATTCCAACTGCGAGCCGTGGCACTCACTTGCTCCACAAGCTTCGTCCACATAGGGAAAACGTCTTCCTGCTTGCTGTGGTGAGGTCGAATTCAATCGTCCACTCTGGCAGGCAGGATTTCTCGCTATATTCTGTCCATGATGCGCTTGAGGATTTGTCGCGGGCTTTGCACCGTCCCACATGACGTGTTTTATATGGGCTCTTTAATGACCTGCTGTGCGTATTTCCTTATTTAACTATTTGCCATAGAAATTTCACATTTCATGTGGTGAAATCGTTGTGCTTGTGGTCAGCCTTTTGCACAAGTACTTTTGTTCCTCGTGATAGCGGCGTTGTCATTGCTGCGAAAAATGATAAAATGACACGCGGTTAAGGTAAATGCAAAGCCACATCATGTAACGCATGTGGCTGCGGCTTAGGAATGGATTATCGGTTGTTGGCTTTTCGAAGCATTTTAGAAGCTCCAGTTACAAAATACCGGAGTTGTGCCTCACCGGTTTCCTTTACAGCGTAAGCTGTTATGGGATCATTCCAATAGCCGTTTCCGTTCGCGGTGGTGTCCGCCGCCGCCACCGTTGGGGACCGTAACCGCTATCGCCGGAAACGCGAAAAAAGTACCCGGTTCCTGCCGGGATCGAACCCGCGCCCGCTTTGTGGAAGCTCTACCACTGAGCCACGCAAGCGCTTGCTATCGGGCAGTGAAAAAATGCCCTAAAAATGATCCCTAGGAAGGCGCGCAGGCGCAGACGACCCGATTCTCCACCAGTATGGTGGCACCACCTAGGTAAGGCGCCTGCAAACGCAGCGTGCGCAGGCGCAGACAACGAGATGCGATTCAGACGAGGCGCGCAATCAACGCGATCCCGAGCTGCCCGAGCCTCCACCAGTATGGTGGCGCCATCTAGTGAAGGTGTCTGCAAACGCGGAGTGCCCGACATGTAAGCCGCTGCTGTAAGGATTTATAGGACTCAGTAGACTGCTGTGCAGAGAGCATTACAAGCCGCAACTCGCCGTCAACGTTGGGCGGACCGGACTGTTCAAACCGTTCTCGTCAAAACGAGGCGAAGAGACTTTTCCGCAAAGACCCTGTTGTGCGAGGGGCCGAAATTGGTGCTACTCTCGAGCCGCTACACCAGCTTACGCTGTGACAGTGCTGCGTGTGCCACGCAGACCTGTGACTTTTTTATTTTTTTTGTTTCCAAAACTTGTTCCAAATTTTAGAATGACGCTACTCTCGGGCCACGTATTCACTTGCACCCCAAGGAGACGGTGGCAGCAAGTTGAGGGTTGTGGTGCCGTGCTGATTACTGCAGAAACATGCACTCGCAACTACACGTTGCTGTATTGTTGGCAACTTACACGTTGCCAACAAACCAGGCAAAAAGTCAGTTTCCGATAGCGACTTCCTCACAATATTGGCTCATCGCTTATTCCTGAGACTGAAGAGCTGCGGGTTCTTGGCGAGGAAGTTCACCAGTCTCAAACAAGTATCGAAAACATTGCGTATTTGTTAGTAGATACACAAAATTCTTATTTCCACACTTGTGAACGTTACTGTCCACTGGGTGCAGGCACATGGTCATGATCACAACATTGACCTTGTGGGTCGTACTGCTCACTCTTTCTCGACACCCGGAACTCCTCCTCTTTCCCTTGCCTCTGACCCCCGCTCTGTTTTCATTGACCGGAAATCCATCCTCCGGCGTGACTCACGTGCCCTCATCTCGAAGCGTGTCTGCTCGCTTCCGCACAATCTTTCTCGGGTGGAGGAAGTCTCTCTCTGGACACTTCGGGCCGTGCCGGCCCTTACACCAACCGCCACTTGTGTTTGGGGTCAACCATACGAACACATTGTTCAGTGTCCGAAGTGCTCTGCTCCTGCATCTGCAGCAGATGCCCATCATCTACTTCCGACGTGCCCTGCGAACAAAGACAATTCGCGAAAGAGATCCTGAAGGTGTGAGATTGAACACTATAGTGTTCAATCTCACACCTTTAGGATCTCTTTATATCGCATCTTTTATAGTCTTCTACTTCATTATAATGAAGTAGAAGACTATAAAAGATGGATTACGGACGACGCATTTTATTAGGTCACTTATGAAGTGTATTTTTATGGTTATGAAGCCGGCCTGCATGCTTATATTTAACTCCATTATGAAACTATGCCGCGTGGCAACCCAAGCAAGAAAAAAAAAACTAAATAATGATATCTCTCATATGTGCTTTATGATGGCGGCAGATCGTCTGTTCTTTATAGTATATTTTGTATATTGTTCTCTAAGTAGATCCAGCTTCTTAAGAACTGGACAGATCTTAAGAAGCGAAGCGATTGTTTAAAAGTTATGAACAGGTTGCCTTTCGGTATATCAGAGTAATATATGAAGGGACGGGCTTGTAATGTTTACATTGTAGTATTGTCTTATCGAACTTGTATCACCAAGTGTATCACCTATAAGTGTCGGTTTGACTTGGACGAAGTTAGAATTTCTGTCTAATGCAATCGTAGTTCCTGGGCCTAACAGAGTACGTTTGAATAAGCTACCCTCTCCGGCTTCTTGGTGTTGAAATTTTCCTCAAAGTTGTCTAACTCTCAGACACACTTGATGGTCACGCACCGACTTGGAACTATAAAGCTTCCAACTGCGCTTTTTGTCTTTCTTTTATCTGAGAAAAACAAACTGGAGCAAGAAAAAGTCAGTTCATCCAAAATTTGATTCATGCATGGGATAACAACCAGAACATGTAACCGAATCAAAACTAAACTCGGGGTCTATATAGTATAAGTGTCGCCGTGTTGAACAAGAGCGGCGAGTTCGCCGTTGCCACAGGCAGCTTCTGCCATAAGTGGGTCGAGACGTCTAGAAGGAGTGATCGAAGCTTGTTTATTAGATTACTTACTCTTGACTATAGTTCTCTAAAGTGGATCGGGCAGCTACCACTTAGTGTTCTGGCAAGGCACTTTGAGTGCGCATTGTTCTATCATGCCTTCTTGGAAGCGTATTCAGAAAAGGACGTCTCACTCGGATGCTGGCTTCGGAACGCCACTCGCATAAAGTGACAGTGGGTGCCTGAAGCGTCCTTTAACAAGCGTTTAGTGATAGATGAATGCCGCCTCCTCATAGAAAGCAACAAATAGATAATAAAGAGAGAGAGAGGAAATTGTGGGATGTTTACCATCGAGAAATGAGAAGTGCTTCGTAGCTGAAAGGCCAAGTTACTTTTCTTGTCTGAGCCACTCTGCCTGCCGTTGAAATCCGTGGAACTGCCGCATTCTTGTTTATAAAGCATTATTTGCATTCTTCTTTCGTAGATGTAACTTGAAATCACAATAACAGCAGAAATTGGCACTAGGCCTGATACGCCATACGTCATTGTATCGCGGCTACGTGACCCATGAGAAATGTCGCCTTAACCTGTAATTTTGTCTATTCCATTTTATCAGAAACTATGAGGCAGGTGAGTGTTTTTTCCGAACGCTTAATTGTATTTTGTGGCTCTAAGGCGCATAGATGAACCTGTGTGTGCGCTATTGTGTGGCCAAGTCATGGCTCAGGCCCGAGCGACGTTCTGCTATTTAGCACAGGTTCGCGGGTTCAATTTCCGGCGATGATAAGTCACTTACCGATAGATGTGGAATGCAAGAAATATCGTAATTCGCCACGGCCTCACGTTCACTTGGTGCACTTTTTTTCATCAACTAACAGACCTTGCAAGAAGCCTTAGTGCGGCTTTCCACTTACAACCAACCTCACGGCATGCAAGTGCTGTTAGAATGAATGCAACAAACCGTGGTACAACAGCGCCGCGGCTTGAAGCAAAAAGTGACCGGAAAGCGCTGCGGACGCCTTCCTTGCACTAAAACTGGAATCTGGGGTTATCCTGTCACCGAAGGCGCGCCACTGTATGTAACGTGTCACAGGAGCTCGTTTCCATGAACATTTAAGATTATAGAGCAGCAATAAACGAGTGGCTTTACGATTTCAGTCGTCCTATGGTAGCGCAGTCAAGGATAAAGTGAGTGTGCAGCACCATCTAAACATAGTGTGCCAAATGTGAACTTGTAACATGCTAGAGTTTATGGTGTTGCTCGAGATCCGCCATAAATCGTGCTTCGTGCGGATCGAAGTCGGTCTACAGAGATTGCTATAAGCTTCGAATGAGCAGGGACTTCCGAACCTGCTGTGTCGCTTTGATCGAAGTTAAAGAAAAGGCCGGTGGCGGCGAAGAATAAAGGATCCCACCGCACCCGAGAAAAAGCAATGGAATTGATAAAAAATACAGAAGAAATAAAGAAGAATTGCAAAGCTGGGCACAATAAATCTCATTTCTAATGTCAGACACGCCTGCAAGTTGTTAGGAAATGTAGTAGACCATCTACACTGCAGCCCGGGGGGTGGCCAACAGGATCAGGAGTATTGATGCAGTGGAGTGCATCAGAGAAATCATTTTGACGGCCTATAGAACATTTGCAGATCTTCTGGGCACTGTGATGTCTACAGAATGTCTTTGCGACCGTTTGTAAACTTGGTGTGCTCCTTCGAGTGTGCGCGCTACTAGTGGTCTCTTTCTCTCTTTCTTTCTTTCTTTTCACACCTTTATCTCCTTTCCGAGTGCAGGGTAGCAAACCGGACCAGTTTCGTGGTTAACCTGTAGCTGCCTTTCCTTGTACACAGCACGCGTGACAACACGTTCGCTTCGAGGGGAATTCCACCTTTCTTCTGTCTTTCCTTGCTTCTCTATCTCTCTTTCTAAACAGCGTGTGGGCATACAGCGCTACACTTCGTGCCAACGATTGTTTGGGAATCATCTGTAAATAATTTTTAAGTCTATGAGCAAACAGTGGAAGAAAATAACACCTGCCCACCATTGTTGTCCGCGTATAACTTTCTACGGTCAGAAGTAAAGCTCTATAAGAAAAAAAAAAAGGCTATGTAGGTGGCATCCAGAGTTTGTACATACCGGGTGTTTCAGCAAACACGTTCAAATTTTTTTTAACACGAAAGTGTTTTATGCCGGGGTCCACCAAGACTTCAGTGACGTATTTCCGTCACGGAAATACGTCAGCTTACAATGTACACGAACATAATACAAAGAAAGAAACCAGAAGAAAAAGTTCCACAAACATGCAAAATTTGGAAATCGAACCCACGACCTCTCGGTCCGCGACGATAGATCGCCGAGCGTTTAACCCATTGCGCCACAAACGCATTTGCAGAGAGCTACACAGACGCGCCTTATATATCTAACACTCCTCCGTGTACCCGTGCTCTTGCTCGGGGCGGTGCCGCCGCCTACGAGCAGAAAAGAGAAGTACTGCATTATGACACTAACGCGCACCGACAGTGAACGCTTCGGTGGTCTCAGCACTACGACTATAGTGCCTAGAATATACTTACTAGTGGGCCGACCGCCGGGCGTTTCTAATGGGAGACGCTGGCACCGCCGGTGATGCCTTCCGCCGGAGGCCACCAGACGGCGACACTGTTTGGGACCGTGCTAACCGAGCGGCGCATCGCGCGTCGCTTGCGCTTCGGATGCACTTTGGATGCGCGTTCGTAAGCGCAGTCGGTTGCGGCGCGTTGTAGCTTTCGAGCAAGTAGCATGTGGTGCCTCCGCATGTCATTGCTGGGTTTCTTTTTTGAGCGCGTGGTTCGCACTTGTGTCTGTTCACGGACGGAACCGAGATGTCGCAGAAAACGAGGCGTAAAGACAGCACCCGTTTTGTCCCATATTGTACAACTGGATACCGCTCAAACAACGAGCAAGTCTCATTATTCAGCGCGCCTGCTGACTGGCCAGAACGTTTTGCCGAGTGGGAGAAGAATATAAGAGGGCAGATAGAAGGCTAACTCTGGCGGCTGTCGCTTGTGAGAAACACTTTAATAATTGCTACATTGAGCGCTCGTTCAAAATTAGTCGACGGTGTTTCGCCCATGAAAATGTGCCCTGTTTAATTACCGTCATTTATGGTAATTAATTTAATTTATGGTAATTAGATACAACTTGGTGTGAATTTAGCATTTGTGGACCTGTCTCGCATATAATAGTTTACTGTGGAAAAAAAGTTACACTTCTTCGGAAACCACGTATTTATTTATTGGTATTTTTCGCAGGAACACCCGGTAGCGTGTAGCGTTATAATGATAACTGTGCGTACGATCGTTTGTAAGTGAAACGAAATCATATTCTTTCGATTACACTTTGCACCTCAACCAACGTTCCGCAAAGCGAAACGGGCTGGGGCAGCCCATTGGCGTCTGTCGCACACGCGCGCGTTGGCTAGAGACGCCGCTCGGCATAGCACGGTCCGTACGGCTATCGCCGTCTGGTGGCCGCCGTTGGAAGGCATCATTCTCCGTGCCACCGGAAAGCCCGCGGTCGGCACACTAGTAAGTATATTCTAGGCACTATACTACGACGCCTCGATGCCAACATTCGAAGGGACGCTGGCATCAAGAAGCACTACCAACGCCACCTAGGTGGAGTTCACCGTACTCAGCACAGCGGAGCGTGGCCTCCGCAATTAGCTCTGAAAATGTTTCTGAAGTTGATCACGGAGGCTGCAATTACGACGCGCTGTACGCGCTGATTTGACTCGGTGACGATTCAGTTACGTGCTTTGTCTTGCGCGTTGTATAAGTGTGTCAGTTACGTGCTTCGTCTTTCGCGTTGTGCTAGCGTGTGCAGCGTAGTGCAGCTTCCATATGCACGACGGTTGCTCATGGTCATCGACGTTGGTAGTCGTGATGGAGGAGACGTGCCACCAGGCGTCAGCGTGGGTGCATCAACGCCTAAGGGCGCTTTAGCCACAAAACACCAATAGACATTATATATCAATGTGCAATAAACATTACACTACTTCTGTGAAGACACGTTTCACTTTCGTGTTCTATACCGATTCCTATATAAGAGGGATCAACCACATTTTTTTAATATTGCCTACAATTCTAGCTCATGAGCTGGTCTACACGAAGAAGTGAGCATTACTTGCGCAAAAAATGTAAATGCATAATCAACTAATCAACGAAAATTCGCAAATTTAGTTATTAAATAATTACCTTAAGGTCCGTATAGCAATTTAAAAGTTCTAGCCATGGAGTTCGCAAGGTGGATCCACATTGAAGGAATTGTGAGGATGACACCAGTTTTGAGATATGAATTCCCGAACATTGCGGAGAAATGCATTGGCTTTCCAGTTACTTTTGGGCTTCAATGCATAAAACAACGTTAAGAAAGTGGCCATTACGAGTGACCTGTCCTAGGTCATTCCTTGCGTAACTTCACGGTCACGGATTCTGAAATAGTGGACAAGGTAGGCTGTTCTCATAACGACACAAAATAAAACTAAGTGTCGACCACTGCAATATTTCGGAGATTATCTTATATTGCCAATGTGGAATGCTAGAATTAACCGCCTTCTTCCGGTGGTAGCAGTTTCCGTTAACTTTACGACTAACTTTTCCTCCTTGTGCCAAATAAATAATCTGCATTTACCGCGTATACTTCTGGATTGACGCCATCCTTGTCGCTCCATGGTTACTCGCACTACGTCAGGTTTCCTGGCTGCTGCCTTAGCGCAAACTTCTATTTCCGGGTACGGAACGAAGTGAAACAGTACAAACATATCCAATGCAGCAGACTCAGTAGAACCTCTTCAAAGGACCCACGTGGCGGTGAAGTATAATAAAGAGATACTCTCACAGGAAGCACCAAGAATTTTTGTTTTCTGTTTTAAGAGAAAGCGTGTCTTCCCTTGCAGTCCGAAGTAACAGTGCCGCCTGTTAAATAATTCCTGTGTTCGAGGTGGCTTAGAACTCCGTCTGTTGCTCTCTTCGCAGAATCATTAAGTCATTGCTTTCAGGCGCCATCTTGTGTCAGGCACCCTTCTCAGCGATGAGGTATATGTGCGGACGTCATCGGCGGCCATCTTTGCCACGTTCGGCGACGTCAATACTCTTTCGGTCTTTACGCTGTGTAGCGTGAAATGTCACGTTAATATTTTGCTTATATCTATCTTTAATTATGTAACATATGTATGTGCCAAGCACGTACGGTAATTAAAAAAAGACTCGTGTTCTAGGTGGGTGGAAAGTATATTGAGTGAGCGAATAAATGGTTCTATTTCAATACTAAATAATACTAAATATTTAAGTTGCGATTCTCAGTAGTAGAAACGCGGGAACTATTAGAGAGGCAACATATGCTTGCGGTATTTAAGCAAAGGCTTGAAGCTTTCCCTGCTGCTTAATATTTTAAACACTATCATTCCCCTATAGAGGCTATGTAAGTACATTATAAGGGGAGTCGCTCTACGTCCACGGACTGCAAACGCAGTTGAACATTGCAAACGGAGTTGAAATCGAGTGACCATCGTGAAGGAAGGCTCTAAACATCGAACGTGAAAGGAGTAGCAATTTGGAGGCAGCTGTGGACTATGCTGAAATTTCTCGAGAATCTACATTCACACAACTAGTTGTTTGAAGTTTCTCCTTGACCTATACTGTTCCTGCTACGTTTGCTATTTCTGTCAAGGGGGCGCTACTTCATAAACCCTCCACTCTTGCTCGCTTGGTGCTATGGAATCTTTCTTCCCGCCGGTCGTGCAGCTACTGTCGGCGACGTCCTTCAACGGCTGCGTTGCCTGCACGGTACACGACGAAGCGGTAGCCGTTTAATGCGAGACCGTCGGCTCTGCGCGGTCCAGATAGTTTTATTTCGTCGCGCATATTGCGGCAATTTGTCAAGCCTTGCAGTCAAAATTTCTTGAGTTTTTTTTTTTCTTGTTTCAAGCCACTACAACAAGAAAAGGAAGTGTTAACGGCGTCGTAATGTTATTCTAGAAAAAAAAATAGAAAACATGATGCACAACGTACCGAAGCTGCAAGGGTTGGTAGAGGTCTAATACGTTTCAAGATACGCCTTACCGTTTATTTGAATAGCCGACCTCGCACAAGCATTCTGGCCTTCCTCGTGTTAAAAGGAATGGGTCAGCGAAATGAACTATGCATATTTTGAAAAATGGCGGCCGCGTTATTGCGCCTTTGCGACGAATAATGCTCAGGCCAGTTACGAAAATCAGCTGCAGAGCATTCTGGGATAGCAGAACATCTTTACAGTTATCTACAACTCGTTATTTCCGATGTAATACTACTAGAGAGGCTGCCTGACAATGTTTTTAGCGAGAACACTTTCATTTCTGCATTATTTATACATAGAAATGTTCGTCTCAGCTGCCTTCATCCTTTTTTTTTTGTGCGTCAGGTCAAAGATACCCTTTTTAGCCGCGTTTTTTAAATCATATTCGAAAGCTTGCTTGAAAGATGACAACACACTAACGTAAGGTTTGCTCGCAAAATTTACAAGTGCTTGTCCGGATATTTTAATTCCTTTTTATGGCATGGTGGACGTGTTTAAGATTAGAATTTGTGCGAATTTGAATCTATAATATATGGAAACGTTCAGGATATATACTCAGATAAATACGTCACTCCCAACTGTTTGCATTTCTGAAGAATCCGCCTCAACTGCAGTGCGCGAGTTCGTATTATGAGTTTAGAAAGCGGAATTTCAAGTAGCATGCTATTTTTCTTCTTCTACGCCGTTCGAGCTTGAGACTTAGCAAACAACCTAACCTACAAGCGTCATATGAGGAAAAAAAGTTCATGCTTGAAAGCAGACCTATTTAGAGCAAAAATATCACGCTCCCCACAATCGTTCGCAACTGTCGCCAATATTATTTAAATGAAGGCAAATTAGGCACTGCAAATGTTCACCTATATACGCATGGAACACAGCCAGGCACAGGCGCGCCATATTTTGGTAGTCATAATAAATGAATAATGTTCATTTCCCATCACTACAAAGAAAGGGGTGTGACTAAAAAGCGAGAAGTGTCTGACGTAGATCTGACACCTTTTACTGCAAATATTAATATTCATTTATTGCTTTGCGCCTTTGAATGACAATAATTCTTATGCGTAAACAATTCGTACACGATCGCGCGTTCGCAGTGTAATCTAACAGTTTAAGGGAAATAGAAGTTAATGAACTCTTACCCAGTAAAGAATCTTCTTTTCTTTATTCACCTGGATATAAAATATATAAAAAGGAGACGAAGACACTTTGGTCGTACACATGTGGACTATAAAGCAATCACTACAGTAATGCACTCTTACCTCGTGTCTCGATCTGGTGCCAGCTGATAAATATATCCCCTGCCAGTTTCAGTCATTATTGTACAGCTGCGTTCTATAACTGCAGGCGTGGCATATGAAAAATAGGCGGATTGTTGAAAAAAAGCTCAGTTCAATCATCCTCGCCGCTTGCTCGTGCGCTAACCCAACACCCACGTGCGCGTATTCGTCACTCACTTCTCCAGCAGCAACGTGACCTTCCGTATAGGGTGCCCTGATATCAGTGCCATGAATTATCGAGGCACCGTACTTCTATATCACAAGCAGCTCTTTCGACTCAATCGTGACAGTTAAAGCCTCTATATACTGGCGCACGTCCAATCGGAACGGCGAAGCCTCCCTTTTATAAACAGGGGACTTTGATGTAATTCATACCCTCCATGCTCTCTGCCTGACTCTATTCGCAGCGGACATAATTTCGAGATGTAACTAGCGACGTAATCGAAACAAAAAAGAAAAGAGTGTGATGCAGGTTGTTAGAAGCATGTTCGAAATAGAGAATATTGTAAGGAGGCTAAGCAGGGGGGCTAACTATAATCTCTTTACACTTGGCTACTCCACATGGAGGGAGACTGGAGAGAGCATGAAAGAAAGAGAGAGAGAGAGTGCGCAAGCATTCGGAATATAGAAACATTGAATCAATACAGACTGTTGACTACCCGCTTGGAGACCTCGCACAAGTATGTATGTTTTTAATCGAAGCTTGTATTGCCTCCCTCTTTCTATTCCCCTTTTTCTTACCCCTAGTATAGGGTAGCAAACCGGACGCTCGTCTGGTTGATCTCCCTGCCTTTCCTCTCCTTGCTCTCTCTCTCGCTCACAAGTGTCGGTGGTAGTGGTGGCGGTGATGGTTTCACGCTAAAACCCTATCGAAACCTGTCGAGAACTCACGTCTCGTTCACTTGGTATATACCAAAATTCGCCTGGAAGGCTACGAATGTATGACTAACATGACTGATAGGTCATGACATCAATAGCATCTCATGCTCGTCAGTTACGACACGATTAATGATAATGAAATCACGTGTGGCACATACCCGCATTGGATGTGCGGGCATGCGCTGGGTAAGGGACAAGAAAGAAAGAAAGAAAAAAAGAAAGAAAAAAAGAAAGAAAAGAAAGAAAGAAGGAGAGAGAACGAAAGTGAGAAGGAAAGAAAGAAGTGAGAAGGAAATAAAGAAATCACGTGTGGCTCATACCGGGGCCGCACACTTCAGCTCCTTTCCCAGAGTAGAGCAGGTGCGGAGAAAGCTGCGCAGGCACCGGATCACGTGACGCGCTCGACCAATCAGGGTCGTTTGGTGTGTCGCGGGGAGGGAAAGGGAAGCAAAGGAGGTTGGCGCGCGCCCCGCCGGGCTTCCCTCGCCTGAGATCAGTTTCGGCGTCCGGATGGGAAGGCCCGCGCGTGGTGCGTTCCTCCAAGGAGCAAGCTGTGTTTGAGCAATGGCACCACGAACTCGCTCGGGAAAGGGCTCGTCGTCGACGTGCCGATTCTAGCGTGGGGTATTCCGAAGCCCAGGCGAAACATCAGCGAAGAGCCCCAGTTGCGGGAGCGCGATGTTGAGACCAAACATCAGCGAAGAGCCGCCGACCCTGAGTTTTGGGCAAGCGAAGCGGAACGCCAGCGACAGCGTCTTCTTGCCACAAGCTTCGCTTACCCCAATTTTCTCGACAGGGCTGGTGCTTTTAATACCAAGATTTGACCTACAGTTGCAGATAAATTCGCGGTTGAAGGGTCTTGAAGTTTGTTGGACTTTCAGATGCCAATTGAAAAAAGAAAGAACAGGGGTGATTTGCCTAGAAATAGGGCGTGCGCAGCAGTATTAGAGTTATCTCCCTGTCCGGCACTATAATGCCTGCTTTTAGTGCGAATGCGGCACGAAGAATGCGCCACACTTACGCAAATTCCGAATTCAGGTGTCGTTATCAGGCATCATACCTGGGGTCGTTACAGACATAGGTAACTTTTAGCTTGAGATAGCGGTAAATATAGAGATAGACGCGTTAATGAAGAAAAGTGAGGTAGAGATATGCATTATGCTAGACTGCAATTGGTATAATAAAGCTTGAGGAGCTCAAACAGTTTAAACGAGTATTGCCACCGCTATATTTCAAATAGGATGCCAATATAAACCATCATGATATCGCAGACTCAGCTGTCTGACAGGATAAAGGCAGTAGTGAGCTCTCTGCAGACAAAAATTCTACCCAATTGACCAGTCGGCGTTTTCTTTCAGATCAAAGGACAAGGTAAATAACCTTTTTCAAAATAAGTTTTTACTTAAATCTACCGATTATAAACGGCACGTATTATATGTAATGAAAGGTAATACCGCAATTTCAGAGTGATGGTGCAAATCTCGTACCGGGTAGTTATTTTACCGCTTAACAAAACTGTTTTTATAAGCAACACTACGAATGTTCTTGGTCTACAGAACAAGCGAGAAAGTAAACACATTTATTTTAAAAACACAAAATAAACCTAGACCTTTCGAAGAGTTCTTGATGAAGACACACGATTCGCTGAACGGTACCAGGTGCACAGTTGCGAGTTCAAGCCGGGGATACACATTTTGAAGCACACGCATAGACGTCGCATGAATTCTAAAGGCGCCGTCGCTTTCAGGGCACGTCTGTTCAGGAGGCGTCTAGATCAAAGTAAGCTAAGGATGAACAAAGTAAGCTAAGGAGGAATGATAATACCACTTACGACGCCAAAGGCCCAAGGGACAATTCAGTTATGGCAAGTCGCCCTCTGTGGCTTTGGCCGCTAACCTAATTGTCAGTACCGCACACTGAAGAGTACCAAACGAAGTACACCTAAAGAGACAAATAAGTGTAGAGACCTTACATGAACCTCCTGGCACTGAAGTGAAGTACATCGTGTGTGAAAAAACTTCGCTACGTAATTTCTCCTAAACCTGCTACCGCAGTTAAGTTTGGTATTTTTTGCATGACTCCATAATTTATTTACTTGACTTTCGCTTCTCTTCACTTACCGAGTATCGCCGTCTTGAGAGCAGAGGCGGCACCGGACTATTAACTCTTCAACCTGAATATGAGATTTGGGCGTCAAAGCCCCATCGCGGGCCTCTATAGCCTCGGTAGCGTGCAAGGCTTCAAGGCATCGCCCTATAACAGAGGGGCGATAACTCCTATGGGAAGCCTTCGTGAATTATTTATTTTTCAGACACAACTCCTTCACAAAAAAAAACAAAAAATGTTCACAGAGCCGTAGTATTACGCACTGACGTATATAGAGGAAGGTTGCTACAGCGTATCTCAAGCCTTCATTGCGAAATTCAGGCTTAGGGATATATGCCCCTTCCAGTTATTAGTTAGTACGTTCGCTGCGGCAGGACTTCCTTGAAGTTAAGATTCCTGTGAGTTATGAAGACCCGTGGTTCAAACGTTATATTACTTTGATGCGTTTTAACGCATCGATGAGTCACTGGGGAGATATGCTCGTTTGAAACTTTCTGTAACTTCAGAGAGAAGCTGCCCAACGCGTCCGATCAAGAGCAACAAAAAGAGTTACTCTGCGTTATTTTTTTGCAAAAGATGTCGCTTGTTCACCACAGACAAAACGCGTATAGTCCACGCAAGGCAATAACCATAATGATCCACCCGTGACCTACGTCGCTGTGAACGTGTCGATGAACACTAAGCAAGCCAATCTAGCAACAGCTGCTGCTGTGTTGGCCAAGCTGTGGCTTTCAAATGCAGATCCATATGAATGATTATTTAACTAACGGTAAGCAAGCCAACACAACATCAACACATGGTAACTATTGCATAAACATCATTGATAGTACACAACAAAAGTAAAGACACTCTAGCCGAGAGAATGTACACAAACCCCTCTACGTTGCTAAGCACTCACATGTTCACATTCTTACCGGCTAGGTCTCTGTGCTAACGCTCTGAGTTAAGTACACAAAATAATAATAAAAAAACATAGGCTTCAAGAAATGTGGCTCAGGAACATAAGCCAAGCTGATGTTTCCTTTCAACCTGGCTCTATCGACCATCTTGCCGAAGCAATGAACGAGCCAAGGACGGAAGAGGGCTAATCTTCGTGAAAGAGAGCAGCTGGTCAGCAGTCTCTGCAAAGAAGATACAAAATAAAAAAAGAAAGGAAGAAACTGATGGGGAGGAATACCGCGCGGTAATTTTGTGGCGCGCCGTAAAAGTAGCCGGCGGACAGAGACTGAAAGAAATCGCTATTAACCTTCGGGAAGAACCGTACTCGTGGCGGGAAGGCTCCCCTGCATGCAGCGCGGCTCCATATAGGTTACACAGTAATGTTGGGGACAAAAAAAAAGTGCGGGAAAGTTGAGAGCGCGCCAAAGATGAGACTACCGGTACCTCACTGATAGGTGAGCTTCGTCTACTCCATACAGAGGTAATAAAATTCTAAGGAAAAGGAAGCACAACCAAGACGAAGTTGGGAAGTAAATGAAGAAACGCTAACTGGGGGGGCGAAAAACTAGTCACGTCTTACGCTGCGTGGCAGCTGCCACAGCTCTTAATGAGGAAATGAAAGAGTGGATGCATTCTACCAACGGATAAACCAGACCTGGCTAGAACAATAGGTCAGAGACTTGGGGAGTTATCAGAATTATCTTATTCTCACAGAACTATGATTCCTTGCAATGGTATGCGAAACTTTTTAGAAACTTCAGAAACTTTATTGTAATGGAAAAGATATTAAGGAGGGGTGGTCGGAGCCTCTCAGTCCAGTGCCCCACTGGCCTCTGCCGCCTGCCTGACCTGGCTAATTAAAGACTTTTGTCTTGCCAGGTCGGAGCGGGCGAGCTGTGCCTCCCACTGCTCCATTGTGTCACTGGTGCGTTCTTGCTAATGTCACCGTGTTTAGAGTGCATCATTTCACATTCTCCTCAGTTCTGTAATTCATATCCTACGTTCTCGTTCTACAGAACTCCTCTCGAAAATTTTCGCATACCATTTACTCATAGACCAAGTGGTATGCGAAATTTTTCGAGATGAGTTCTATAGAACGAGAACGTAGGATATGAATCTACAGAACTGAGGAGAATGTGGAATCATGCACTCTAAACACGGTAACATTAGCAAGAACGCACATTTTCACGTGTTATAGATAAACGATGCTCTTCAACCTCGAATAACATCTGCGGCAGCGGCCGTTATTAGGCAGTGGCAATGGCAATAGGCAGCGGCAACTGGCTTGGATGTCTTGATTATTTATTGCTAGGAGGGTAGGTAGCTTCGATGGTGCTAAAATTTTTAGGTGGAACATGAGCGTAACTTTAGCGCCAGGAGTAATGGTATACATGTTGCAACATGACCCTTGTCATCGCAGTTACCTATACCTCGCTCCTGTAAACTTTACTGACATGCACATAAACTTCGGGCACGACGAAATATATTCGAAGTATCCAAACGGTGGTACACATTGCTATTATTTAAGGTAAATGGCGCCGATCGCACACAAAACCAGAAAGTGTAAACTTTAAAGAAAGGTCGCGTGTTTGTGGCATCGCGAGAGAACAAAATATTAGAGTTGTATTAGAATGAGGTACGTCAGCAAACGAATGATCGACGCGCATTATTATTCACTCCTCTATTGTGCGTCAGCTAGGCTAAGACTGGATTTTCGTCGCCTTGGAAGATAATGCTTTGTTTTCACTGGTGCTCGCTTCCTTTCCAACATTCCAGGATGCACATGCATAGTGACTTTGCACTACGGCCGCCGTGCGATTTCTCCCCAACAAAGCGGTAAATTTTCTTGCAAGCGACTTTATGGATGAGATGCAAACCGTAAAGAAGGAATATGGACAGATTCGGGAACTAGGCAGAACATCAATAACGTGCATTTACAGTCTCATCGCATGGCTCTATAATGCGCTTAAATCACGTGAATTAAAATTTGTCATAATATATATATATCTATATATACAGATATATATATATATATATATATTGTGTCATCTTTGCATATACGCGCACTGAGTAAATTTTCTATTTTTTAGTTTCTGTGGTTCAGTTATACGGCTTTATAACGTTACATTTTCTTTGTGCCTGCAAAATAGGGTCACTGGTCATTGTTTTGATGCTGGTGGCTTTCTGTGAAAGCTGCATCAAAGTGCCATGTGGCATAGCGTGTCATTAGCCGCGTCTCCTGAAAGAAGCTCAAGGAATATATGCGGAGCAGGCCATTTGCTGTGCAATTGACCGTCCTGGGGTTATAAAACGGACCGTTAGAACTTTACAACTAAGACCAAAGAAGCACAAGTTGACATCGTACTCTTTTGTAATAAGCACTGCACACCTTTTTACCGTTGGGAACATCGACGTAGAGGACGCGAGTTGGCGAAAACAATTACTGTTCGCCAACCGGCACCGTCGTATCGATGTTGGGACCATTGTCATTGAAAGAGCGTGCATTATTACATAAGCACTGCAGATCTACACATTCTTGATAGACGGTATTGCAACAGCTATGAAGGTCACCAACGTTTCTTATTCTTTTCTTCAATTACTTTTTTTCATGAAAATATAACAGTCTAGAATACACGAGCAAGCTTTGAAGAAGTGTGTCGAGGGCGCGGGTCCAACGGGGTGATTGATCCAGATGCAACGCCACCGGAAACATCGGTCAATGTTCTAGACAATCAAGGCTTCAACGATTGTTGAGAGCCGATATTCTCTGGCGAATCTCCACTCGTGGGAAAGTGCGCGGATATGGGGGTAACAATGAAGTTGCCGTATACAGTCGAAGGTTAATGGAGCAAGAGACCATTTTTGCAACGTGAGAACTTGCCGTGAGAACTTGTTTTGCGGTTATTTAATTTGAAGAAATTTAAGAATAATATTGGAGCTCTTTGTTACTGCAGCTGGCAGCGTGCATTGTTCTACCGGCGGCATTGAAGTTCCGTGATGGGGTGCTACGCAGGATGTCTGAAAAGCAGTAAAGCCGTTATACTGGTTGCCGTTATTAGTAAGTTATCGGTCTTCCTGGGACAACCATTAACCGATGGCGAGAATACCGTTATACCAACCGTTATACAATGGCGAGAATCAAGAAGAATAAATGGGGAATGCTAAGACATAAGAGGGATGTTTGGAACTCTTTGGACATCCCTGGCCCTTGAGCCATAGAACCCCATTAGTCATCATCCTTTATACAAACAGAGAGAGTGATAAAAAGCCAGTGCAATGGCCAAGTAAAGCGTCCTGTCTGAGGACGTTATGGTTGGTGACATCAAATTAGTGAACTAGAACCCTATATTCGGTTGTGAGCGAACACAAGGTCCGGAAGTTCCCTTTTTTTTCAGCGCGTAAATTTATGCTTCTATCAGAGATCAGAAGAAAGTGCGCAAGCATGGAAAAATACTATAGGGTATAGGCCCCATGAGTCAATACCTTGATCGTGACCATACACAGAGCAAAAGAGCAAAATTCTGAAAATAAGAAAGAAAAAAGGATTTTACAACAAAAAAATGGTAGCGTGTGCGTACAAGGAGCAATACACAAATTATGTACTCTACATACGGCAAAAAAAAAACTGAAATTATTTACTAGTACTAGTCGACACAAACGCGACAATGTTCTACACTGTGAACAATTATTAGCCCCTGTTCAACCATTGACCAGACGGAAAGGAAGACCATCGTCACCAGCCGAGTGGAAGGTGAAGAACACGATTAGTCGAGGCTAAATTAAGCTATCGAACGGCAATTGGATAATCGATGGGAACCCACACAAAGCCAGACAAGGGCTCACAGACCATCACCCGGATTGCTTCTCCTTGTGCCTGCTCCTTTATTCCCTGTAAAATTACCTTCTTTTTTTTTTTTTTTGCAGCATAAGTTTGGAGTTACAGAAATAACCATACGGTAACTTATCTTTAATGCTTGAACAGGCGGATCGGATTAGCTCGCTTTTCCTGATAATAAGGCGCATCGGGACAGCAACGAGCGATGATCGTTAAGAAAGTATGACCATAGTTCTCCCTTGCGGCAGTTAGGAAATAGAAAAGAAAAAGAAAAACTTTCGTGTACTTAGATTTAGGTGCACGTGAAAAAAAAAAGAAAAAAGAAAACAGCGAAAGTGGTTAAAATTAATCCCGAGTACCCCACCATTATGCATGTCACATAATCGGATCGTGGGTTTGGCACGTAAAACCCACGAACTAAACTGATTTATTTTTTTGCTTTGCGTATGATTCGCGCTCGCTATAGACACCAATTTTTTCCATGGTAGTAGAGTAGCGTGTGCAGTGATAACTGCTTCGGATTAAACGCCCAATTATAGTGATATCTTAACGTCATCGCTTCGTATACCACTTTTACGTTCCCAGATGTACATACATGTATATATGTAAGCATCTCAATTTTAGTAGCGCCAGCAATCTTGTCACAGTGTCTGAAGAATAAACGTCATATTTGTCAATAATGCCTGCGTGAAACGTACCCTTAGTCGCCTGTAGAAATCCCTGCCATGGCGGTCACATTTTGATAGGGGCGAAAACGCAAGCACACTCGTGTACTTAGATTTAGATGAATGCTAAAGAAACCAGAGAGGTTTAATTTGGACCTCTCTGCTGTACGACGTCCCTCATAATCCACTGCATAGTTTCGGAACATAAACCTTGCTATTAACTTAGCCTAGTTATTCTAAAATCTATGCCTTTACTCACCTCTCTCGCGCCGGCTGTTCAAACTTCAAGTCACGCGAATTGCCGCGGCACGGCAGTAAAACAATTCAAAACACAGCGGTAACTAGGCGATTGTTGACAATGCGAACACCCGTTTCATATAGAAAGAGTGGCGCGAACCTTTTTTAATACTAGACACAACTAGTATTAAACTTATAAGGTTCAACGCAGCTTCTCTTCTATTGAAAACGGAACGTACGCTGTGATAAGGCCGGCTTACTTCCCGGCTACGATGTATTACCGAAGTTTTCAGTCTGCTGCACACTCAATAGACTCAATTATGCAATGGGGAGCGCACTGAATGTCGCCGACTCTGCTGCCTCTCTCAGCGCTCTAAACCAAACTGCGCAGTTTTTGATGGTTGCTGACGCAACAGTAAAGCGGTCAGAGCGCCCGCCCGCTCGCATTACGTTAGCCCGTACCGGAGCCTTTATCAGTTGCAGCTGCCGCTGGTAGACCCCGCAACAATGCTTCTAACCATCACTGTTGCAGACCATCTATAGAATTTGTCTGCTGCCACAGATTACCAACAATAGGTGGTTTTACAATAGGTGACCTATGAACTTCGTGCACGCCCAACCGTTTTCGTACCTCGGTGTACATATGGTCCCCGCTGGTATGGGAGATAATAGCACTTTCCGTTTGGCCTCTGCAGCGCACCGCCACCACTGAAAAGCGAAGCAAAATATTTAGAACTTTGCCTGCTTCAAGTATCGAGGAACAAAAGACGTAATATACAACGTAGAATAGAATTCATTACTTTCTGCTCATTTGTGCCGCATTTAAATGCCGCCTTTGTTCCGACATCATGTTTCCATGTCCACAGCAGTCCCAACAATTCTAAAAAATTGCGTCGTAATATATAAAGTACATCCATCTTCTTGTTCAATATTAAAGGAGAGCTGATAGAAAGTGAAAGCTTGCTTCATCGCCCATTTGAATTGAACGTGATGCGCAGCGTGGGAACCATGGTGAATTTACGACGAAGTTAAGGAATGGGTGTACCGTCTCTCGTTTGGGACGTTCTCGAGATTCTCGACTCTTCGGTTTGGATCAGACACAAAATATGAAAGGTGGTTCTCGCCAATATCTGAATTGGTGACTTGCTATTTTCTTACATTACAAATTTCTTACGACCAGTCGGCTTGGAGGAGCTGGGTGGAAGATGCCAAAGGGGAAATTTGAAGTGAATTATCGCACGGGCTGCCTATGGTTTGTCGTCTTTTGCACACCGTTTGAGCTATCATATTGGCTTCTACCGCAATCACTAGGGCCTGATTGCGCTCTAATAACATATTTACTTATTACGCACTGCGGTGGCCGAACAGTAACACCAGGACGACATAAGGCAAATTATCTTATGCCACCGGCGAATGAATGCGTTACCGCAATCTGGACACGGCAACATCCGTATACCGCGAGTCCCGATCTTCGCAACAGGCCTAATTAAAGAACGTTCCGCACCGGATGATGTCACGCGCGGCGACCGCACGTTTTGACAAGGGGGAGATTCATTTCCCACAACGTACTAGTATAAGCTCAAGGGCTTGCAGGCATCAATCATGATTAGAAAGCGTCATTAGCACCACGAGATCGTTACTGGGACAGCAGCGCCGTGACTCTGCATGCCGTGGGTCGGCAGCGTCTCGAACATCGGTCCGTATAATAAAAATTGCCTGCCAGCAAGCGAGCAGCCCTGAAATTTCATTGCATAGCAACGAAGATGAGTCGCGCGTTGTCCTATTGGAAATATTGCCTCTCGAAGTTTTGAAGGGTGCATTGGGGTCCGGTTGCTTCAATGAATGCAGAAATGCACCATTTCATTTCGTGTCAACTTTTGTTTATACGTGGACAGGAATATTGTGCAGTCATACAGTGCTGAAAGAAATGAAGACTCTGAGAGAGAGAAAGAGAGCGAAAAAACAAGGAACTTAGCTTACATGTTATAACATGTAGATAGATAGATAGATAGATAGATAGATAGATAGATAGATAGATAGATAGATAGATAGATAGATAGATAGATAGATAGATAGATAGATAGATAGATAGATAGATAGATAGATAGATAGATAGATAGATAGATAGATAGATAGATAGATAGATAGATAGGGAAAGGCAGGGAGGTTAACCGAAACAGCTTCTGGTTTGCTACCCTGCACTAGGGGAGGTGTTGGGAGAAATGAAAGACGGAAATAATAGCGGAGACATAAAGCAAAGACACGAAAAAAATAGTGGAGGTGAGGAACGTTCGTGACACCTAGAGTCTCTCCAATGTCAAGAAGGGGGCCGACAGATGGAGTAGCGCACAGTGGTAAGGAAGGAAGGAAGGAAGCATGAGAAAGGCCGAAGGCAGGGAGGTTAACCAGAATAATGTCCGGTTGGCTACCCTACACCGGGGGAATGGGAAGAGGGAACACAAATATGACAGGGAGAGAGAGGAGGGAAGGAAAGAAGAGAAATGAGCGGTTAGTTCGCTGACGCGTGTGTTAGTGCACTAATAGTCACAGACGTTGACACAAGCCCGTCGTCCTCAAGAAGCACAAAAGTGCCTTCACCGCTTTATGGGCCGACGAGCGATGGGGACGGTGTTCCAGCAGCACCTGCACGGAAAGCGTCCGATGCACTGTGGCAAAAAGTTACAACCAGGAGATAAGGTGCCTGAGAAAGGCTGACGTACCTTTAGATAGGGGGGCCTATCTTCGTCGAAGGCGGCTTTGTCAACCTCGGCGGGTTAACAGGTTAGTAGGGTGACGTCATAGCGCGGTCGTTGCCGGCGGTGGCTGGCTGTAAAGGAAGAGAATTAGAAGAAAATGAGCGCTGTGGTTCGACGTCTCATAGTTTCTGAGACGAGGGGACAAGAGCGGGAGAGTGGGAAGTCGGCAGGAGGAGAATAAACGAATAAGAAAAAAAAAAGGACAGAGAATGGCTTGGGGGAGCGAGAGGTTAGGAAGCCTTCAGAGAACTGAGCAGAAACCGTAGTTGTCGTAGCAGGCGTACGTTTATGGTTTTAGAAGAGCCGGTGAGCTGGTCAGCGCGGGAGCAACAACAGGACACTGAGTTGTAAGAGATGACGAATAGCGCAGCAGGCAGTGCTCCGGGTAGTTTTTGAAGTTTTAAGATGACGACATGGAGTCTAGAGTGCACTGGGTGGGTCTGGTTGGCAGGGAGTGGCTTAGTCTTTCAAGTGACGTTAACCTCAGTACTTCGGTGTAGGCGTCATCGCGGTGGTATACAAAAGTTGCGCAACCCTGTGTGGTGGAGGTGGCACAAAAGGCATGCTCAGATATTCGTACAGATACCACTACAATAATGAAAATGAACACTTCAAAATAAACTATTCTCATGTTTCATAATAAAGCCTCGTATTGAGTATTTAGCGCCTACATCCACTGATTACGTATATGAAAAAAGTATTTCTATTCTTTTTCCATCATCACCACCGTCATAATCATCATCAGCCTACATGTCCACCGCAGGACGAAGGCCTCTGCCTGCGATCTCCAATTACCCCTGTATCGGGCTAGCTGATTCTGTCTTGGATCTGCAAATTTCCTCACTTCATCACCTCACCTTGTTTTCTGCCGTCCTCGACAGCGCTTCCCTTCTCTTGGTATGCATTCTGTAACTCTAATGGTCTCCCGGTTATCCATCCTACGCATTACATGGCCTGCCCAGCTCCATTTTTTCCCTCTTAATGTAAATTAGAACATCGGCTATCACCGTTTGCTCTTTGATCCACACGGCTGTCTTCCTGTCTGTTGACGTTAGGCCTAAGGTGTTTCGTTCCATCGCTCTTAGTGCGGTTCTTAACTTGTTCTCGAGCTTCTTTGTTAACCTCCAATTTTCTGCCCCATATGTTAGCACCGGTAGAATGCAATGAGTGTACACTTTTCTTTTCAACTACAGTGATAATCTCCCAGTCATGATTTGGTAATGCCTGCCGTATGCACTCCGAAGCAATTTTATTCTTCTGTAAATTTCCTTCTCGTGATCAAGGTCCACTGTGAGTAATTGACCTAGATAAACGTACTCCTTTAGAGACTGTAGAGGCAGACTGGGGATCCTGAAGTTTTGTCCCCTTGCCAAGCTATTGAACATTATCTTTGTCTTCTGCATATTAATCTTCAGCCCCATTCTTACACTTTCTTGGTTAAGGTCCTTAATCATTTGTTGTAATTCGTCCTCATTGTGGCTGAATAGGACAATTAAATCTGCTAACCGAAGGTTGCTGAGATATTCGCCGTTGATCCTTACTCCTAAGCCTTCCCAGTCTAAGAGCTTGAACACTTCTTCTAAACATGCTGTGAATAGCATTGAAGAGATTTTGTTTCCTTGCCTGAGCCCTTTCTTGATAGGTAACTTTCTACGTCACTTGTGGTGAACCAAGGTAGCTGCGGAGTCTTTGTAGATATTTGCCAATATATTCACGTATGCCTCCTGTCCTCCTTGATTACGCAATGCCTTTATGACTGCTGGTATCTGTACTGAATCAAATGCCTTTTTATAATCTATGAAAGCCATATAGAGAGGTTTATTGTACTCCGCAGATTTCTCGATTACCTGACTGGTGACATAGATGTGATTCATTGTAAAATATCCCTTCCTGAAGCCAGCCTGTTCTCTTGTTTGATTGAAACCAAGTGTTGCCCTGATTCTGTTGGAAATAATCTTGGTGAATATTTTATGCAGTACTGAAAGCAAGGTAATGGGCCTTTAATTTGTCAGTTCTCTAACGTCTCCCTCCTTATGGATTAGTATAATGTTGGCAGTCTTCCATTTCTCTGGTACACTTTGATGTCGTGAGGCATTGCGTATAAAGGGCCGCAAGCTTTTCAAGCATATCTCCGCCGTCTTTGATTAAATCGACTGTTATTCCATCTTCACCAGCAGCTTTTTCTTTGTATACATATGTACTCTTAAAAAAGGAAATGAACTATAGGGTTCGAATAACGGATTTCATCTTTATCCTAACGTGTTTCCTAACAGAGCATGTTTATTCCACCCTACTTCTACCCATTATCACCGTGCTAAACGTATTCGGACATATACGGCACGATCATTGGATCTGCACTGCGGATAAATGAACCGGCACAACGAACAGGCAGCCTAAATTGACACATGCCAAAAAAGGAGCTATAAAACTGAGGAGCCCTTGTAACTCCCATTTTCTGCTTCACACCTCGTCGGTTTCACGAAATGAGCTACACGTGCTCTAATATGACCTTCAGAAAGTGAAAGGCAGCGATCGCGGTAGCGAATTCCCAAGCACTAAACTTGTTTGATTGCAAAAGAATGACGTCAAAGAGGCGCCAAAGGAGAAGAACGCTTCTGGTATGGAATAACGATCGTCGACAAACGAAGTCACCTTTATACATCGTCCTGTGTGTATAATTTCATCAGCACGAAGTATAAAAACTTTAATCTCCCAAATGAAACCGAGCCGTCGAATGCAGATCTGTGAAAAAAAAGGGCCGATGAATTTCTCGAAACGAATGCCCGAGAGCCCCTTACACATGCAAATAAGCCGTAGTTGCTTTCGCCGGAGAATAAAAATGCTAAAAAAGAAGGTTAAGGAAGTCTCCGGAGAACAGGCTTCGGGGAATTTCGCTCAAGATGGGCCTTTCTTATGGATAACGAAAAAATAATTTGGCTTTTATTGAGTACTTACCATGTTCACGAGTCTTCAAAATCGAGTGAGAGTGTTTTGCTCTGTTTGGTGATTTTCTCTATGGAATACCTTCAAGTTGTGCCTTTGCGTGAAAGTTAATTGTAAATGTGAAAAAGAACGTCCAATGCTCGTAGTCAGGCGTGGTTTCTAGGCCTATAAAGCCGGTGGCTACGGTAGATAAAAAAGTTTTTTTTTTTTTTGCAATGCCACATTGTGTCACAAACAATTTTATACAGATATTTCTTTCATACAATAAAATTACTTCCACGTGACTCATTTCTTCGAGAGCAAAATAAAGAAACACAATTGCGGCGTTGGCAGCGCAGAAGAGTATAGCGAGAGCATGGAGCGAGCGGAAGCATTAGCGAGTACGGCATCTTTCACTCGATCAATACCAATTGAATACCTACCAAACTAAATTATGGTCCCAAATAATTACCCTGCTATGTACCAACCGAATGATCGACACTTTGTTCCTCGGAGAAGCTATGTGTTTGTGCATGGTAAAAACACAATGCTTGATTTGCTTTGCTTATTGTGACTGGTGCCTGCGTTCATGCGCCAGATGTCTTCCGTTGCCAGACATCTAATGTGGACTTCATTCATTCATTCATTCATTCATTCATTCATTCATTCATTCATTCATTCATTCATTCATTCATTCATTCATTCATTCATTCATTCATTCATTCATTCATTGACAATGATTTATCATGGACTAAGAGGCTGAAGGGGAATTCATTGATTCGAAGGATGCCGGCTACGTCTAGGGCCTTATCTATGGATAGCAATACAATAATTTTTCCATTTAAATTGCTTCTGGGGACTGCCTAGTCTTGCTGTGCCGCATTGGTTGGAGCGTACGGGAGACGTCTTCATGCGAAGCATGACAGCTTGGACTTACAATGAAAAATGAGAAGTTCTTAAATGTAATATTTCAGCTGTGGGCATGCATAGAGCAGCATAGACCCGAACATCCCACGAAAAAGACCACTGCGTCCCGATTTCACTGCCTATAAGACAGAAGCTGCGAGGCAGTTTCGACTTCTGGTACGCACACTCTCGTTAGCGTTGCGGAACACACGACGTATAAGCCACACGAGACTGCAAAAACTAAACCCTTCACCACAACTCTGGCCCCCCTTCGGGCTGCATCTGAGGCGAGGTATCTCTTCTGTGTGGAATGTGGGTGGAAGTTCATTTTACTTGAGCAAAACTCAAAAACCTTAGACGTGGCACAGAGAAGAGAAATCGGGCGATGATTTGAGACATCGGTTTTACAGCCAAACTGAAATGCAGAAAGAATGCGAGCAGTTTTCCACATGCGAGGGAAAGTGGAAGTAGTCAGAGAGTCAGATAGATGTCAATACGGGAGGCAAATACGTATACCACCATACGCTTTTAAAATTGCTGAAGGGATGCCATTAGGGCCACAGGATAGGGAAGGCTTCAGGCGCTTAATGCATTCGCTGAACAGCTTTTCATCAAACAACGCCGGACTAGATGTCGGAGCCGTTGTGTGCTGTTGACTGACACCGGCGTTGACACCTGAAGGTTTATACAAGGAAGAGAAATGGGCAGCAAAACAATCCGCGACTGTTTGGACTTCAGCTCCACTAGAGTCGAGCAGGCGAAAACACTCTCCGCGATTACTAGAGCGCTTGCGGATATACTTCTAAAATTCCGCCGGTCGGTCGGAGGCGCTCTTCTCCAAGAATCTAGTATATGAGTTATGATCCCACTTCTAGAGGCGTTTGCAGAGAGTACGAAAAAAGCAGAATTCTTCTCTTCACTCATTAGGCACAGGACTTCTGGATTTACGGTGCGCGCGATCTTTATACTATAATAATAATAATAATAATAATAATAATAATAATAATAATAATAATAATAATAATAATAATAATAATAATAATAATAATAAAAATTAATTATGCCCGAGCAAACGCCATCTAAATTCATGACGTTACGCTGACCTTGTGCGAGAAGGCCAAGGCAGTGTCGTCACCCTCTCACATTTTTTTTTTGGTATTGTAGAATGGTAACTTACTAATACATCTGAAATTAACATTTTTTATTGCGATAGCAATTATATGGACACTCAAAAGCAGATTTCTGCCGTCGGCGTCGCCGTCGCCGTAGCCGTCGCCGTCGCCGTCGCCGTGAGGTTCCGTATGACGTCAATGGAGATGAAATCGTTGCCGCGCGCCGAACGCTGTATGTGCGAGTGAAAGGGCGCGAGGGGCGCGCGCTTTCACGGGGAGTGAACGCACGGCGGAGAACAAACGCGCGTTCTGCGCCGTGCTCGCTTAAGGGCTGCAGATGTAAGCGTCTCTTTCCTCCTTTACAATCACCATATATGTAGAGCAAACGCGCCTTCTTCCGACGCGCGAGAGGCCGTGGGGGAGGGGGAGGGGGAGGGAAGAGAAGAGAGGCGACGTTTAGCTGCGGCACCAAGTGCCCATTTATATCAGAGGCTCCGGCAACAGTCACCAACGCCGCACGCATTTTGAGCGAACGCGGGCAAAACGCCGACGGCGTCGACAATAGTTCTGCGTGTTGCCGGTGCTGCTGCATGTCCAAGTTTATACAGCTGATAAAGCTAATATCATTATTCCGTATAGCTCTCTACAAATTTGCTATCGCAATTGATGCTTCACCTTTCAGGTGAAACTGCGACAACTATTTTTCGTTTAGAGTCACTTTAAAAGAGAAATGGCGGTGATACTGTTCATGTGCTATAATGGCAATGCATACGCTATCATGGACTTACGGAGAGAGAAGTATGCATAAGAAAGCCAGTTAGGTTAATCAGAGGTAGTTCCGGTTGCCTACCCTGAACGGAGGGAAGGAGTAGGGAGATAAAAAAGAAAGATTCCGAGATGAACAGCACAAGCAATGACGCCAGACTGCCACGCTGTAGCCCCGCTATTGTAAATTACGGTACAGACATAATAACGCGCTTTCATTGAGTGCTTTACCAAAAAAGTTGTCGCAGTTTCACCTGAAAGGCGAAGCATCAATTGCGATAGCAAATTTGTGGAGAGCTATACGGAGTAATGATATTAGCTTTATCAGCTGTATAAACTTGGACATGCAGCAGCACCGGCAACACGCAGAACTGTTGTCGACGCCGTCGGCGTTTTCCCCGCGTTCGCTCAAAATGCGTGCGGCGTTGGTGACTGTTGCCGGATCCTCTGATATAAATAGGCACTTGGTGCTGCAGATAAACGTCGCCTCCCTTCCCTCACCCCCCCCCCCTCCCTCCCCCACGGCCTCTCGCGCTTCGGAAGAAGGCGCGTTTGCTCTACATATATGGTGATTGTAAAGGAGGAACGAGACGCCTACTTCTTTGTTCTTTGTTCTTTATTTATTTGTGCATAATAGAAAGTTACAAATGGAGATTATACAAACATACAGAGGGAGGTCCCATAGTCAACAGACTGTACAGGGGACCTCCCGTTAAAAGTGAGTAAGATATGTAAATACAAAGCATCTATATGCAAACATACAAAACACCGTATTAAATAAGTCACTAGCTAACATCGTAAACTATTTTAAAACACAAAGTAGTTATTAATAAAACGGTCATCATGAAATGATTACATTGAGTGCAAAAATTTACGGAGGCTTGATTTGAATGTGTAAAAATGAAAGATTATCTTAATATGACACGGTAATGAGTTCCAGAGTTGTGTGGCTTAAAAACTGGTAGTAAATTTACCATAATTATTTCTAGCATTTGGTAATAGATAACTGTTGGTAGAAGCGAATCGGGTAGATGTGGAGTGAGGATATTGACTGTTAGTAATTATCGGGAACGGGAGCTTTCCGTTAACAGATTTATGGACAAGCATTCCAAGTGAGTACTTATTTAGTTTCTGTACTGATAAAATGCCATTAGAACTGAGCAATGAAGATGCTTCTGATGTGTAGCTGCTACGTGTGATGATGCGAATTGCTTGATTTTGGGTATGCTGCAATGGGGATAAATGAGCGGGATACGTGTTTCCCCATGATGCTATGCAATAATTAATATGCGTATGAATGAAAGCGTAGTAAAGAGAGATGAGTGTCTTCAGATTAAAGAAATTGCGAACCTTAATTAATATTCTAATTCCATAAGCTGCCTTCTTGGTTAAGGATAAAACATGCTCATCAAATTTTAGGTGTTTATCTAATGTGACGCCAAGAAACACTACACTGTCAGTAGGATAAAGTTTGCTGGAAGCAAAGGTTAGCGATGGAGACCCCGAGATAAGCTTTTGCTTAGCTGTGAAAATGACGAAGGTAGATTTTGCAGTATTAATGTGTAATCTGTTTAGTCGGCACCAAGTTACAATGTTTGCGGCGTCGTGGTTAAGCTTGCACATTAATAAATCAAGGCTTTTGTCTGAGGAGAAGATAGTGGTGTCGTCGGCGTAAAGGATACATTCAGATGACTTTAGGCACTGTGAGAGATCATTAATATATATTAAAAACAAGAGAGGTCCTAATATAGATCCTTGCGGCACACCAATGTTAGTTGTTTTAGGGTGTGAGTAAGTACCGGATATTGACACAGTGTACTCTTTATCGCGCAAATAGTTCCGTAATAATCGCAATGCCGGGCCAGTTATACCAATGGAATCCAATTTAGCAAAAAGTATGTTATGAACAAGTGAGTCGAACGCTTTAGAAAGATCAATAAATAATGCACCAGCAAAATTGCCAGTGTCAATTGCCTGCCGAATCTTATCTGTTAGAAATATTAATGCTAAATCAGTTGAGTATCCCTCCCGAAAGCCAAATTGATTTGATGACAGGATATGAAATTTAGACAAATAACTTGACAAGCACATTACGATTAGTTTTTCGACAATTTTACTAAAGAACGATAAGTATGACAATAGGGCGGTAGTTAGATGTTAAGCGCTTATCTCCCTTCTTGAAAACAGGGATTATTTTAGCCTTTTTCAAATAACTTGGGAAAATTCCGGTCTTAAAGATAAGGTTGACGATGTGGCAAAATATTCTGGATATTAAGTACGCTATCATCTTTATGAGAGATGGGCTGAAGTTATCAAGACCAGGCCCTGTGTTTTTTAGATTGGAAATGACTGTGATTATTTCTTCAGGCGTTGCGGGATGAAGGAAAAAGCTATGAGGCATACGGGGGTAATTAAGTCATGGTAAATGAATCGTCACACCCTTGATTATCTGTACAGAAGAAATTAATGAACGAGTTTGCAATATCCAAGGGATTATCAAGGAGAAGAGCCTCCGATTGTATGATGTTTATTTCGGCATTACGATTGGATCGTCCTAAAAAACTGTTTAATACTTTCCATTGTTTTTTTACATCATTACCGGCACACTTAATTTCATTTTCATAGTACAAAGTTTTAGCTTGCTTGAGTAGTTTTCCTAACAAATTTGAATATTTGTTATACCTTTCGTGAAGTGCAGTGTTAAATGGCTGTTTTTTGGTTTTTCTGTAAAGGTTGTCTTTTTTCCGTAGACAATTTAGCAAACTGGTGGATAACCACGGGTTACGAGGAGCTGAAAACGTTTTTTTACAGTTCGTTACTACGGTGGAATCTGCGATAGCATTGGAAATTATTTTTGAAAATGTGTTATAGGCAGTTTCAGGGTTATCGCATGTCATTACTGGGGACCAGTCTAAATTAGTAATTAATTCAATGAATATTGACGAATTAAACTTCTTTTTGGTGAAGCTTACATCGGTAGTGCCAGGAGTAGACGTTAAGCGCACGAATATTGGGTAGTGGTCGGTTATCCAAGGTTGGACAACACCACAGTCAGGGTTACTAAGAAGATTAGACAATATGTGGTCGATAAGCGTACCCTGTTTATTTGTGGGACAGCGAGTTGGAAGAACAATTAGGTTTTCATATCCAAACCCGTTTAGGCAGCTAACATAATCATTACATAGCGAGTTGGATGTATCTAAAAGGTTAATATTAATATCACCCATGATAATAACATTTTTTTGCTCAAATGTTAATTTATGCAGCAAATCACTTAATGCTAAGCAATACGCGCCTACAGATGATGAAGGTGAACGATAGATGTAACCGACTATTAGATTTTTCTTATCTTGTGAAAAAAATGAATCGTGAAATTCGACCCAAACAGATTCGCAGTTCGCCACATTGAGTGTCAAGTCAAATCGTCTATGGAAACGCAACTCGGAGGATATAAAAATAGCAGCACCACCATGATTACTGTTATCACGGTGACAATATTCAGAAGAGTACGAAGGGAAGCTATACAAATTATTGTGAGATGCGCAGAGCCAGGTTTCACTAACACAAATAACAGAGAAGTTATGACGGGTAGAAGATAAAAAATTTGTAATGCCATCCATGTTTTTTTGCAGACTGCGCGCACTGAAATGGATTAGGGAACGACAGGGCAATGAAAAATAAGCCTCAAGTTCTTCAGGTAAAAAGTAGGAAGCCATTGGATACAACTTAAAGACTGAAAATTAGAAGGCTTATGTAAGGTTACGTAATGACAGATAGATCAGAATCAGAAGCGATGCGAAATACCCCACTGTCGGGGGATTTCCGCACCTTGATCTGACAATTTTCCGTCCAGATGAACTGCCAGCCTTTTTCCTTCTTTAAAGCAAGCGCCTTGGAAAACAGACGCTTATTGACTGGCGATAGATGCTCATTGACGAATATCGCCTGCGTGTTCTCTCCTGAAAACCCTATGCTCCGGGTATTCACTCGGGCCCTTCGCGCCTTCTTCATGAATTCAGTCTTTTTTGTTCGAGAGCAAAACCGCACGATTATATTCTTGTGACCAGACATTGCTGGTACGCGATGCACTGTGTCGACATCAGTGGCTGAGACTGTACAGTTGATTTTGTCACCGATGGCAGTCAGGATTGCGGTACAATCCTCTCCCTGGGTGTAGGGCACTCCCTTGATTTCCAAGTTATTTAATCTTGAGTATTGCTCAAGGTCAGCGACTTTCCTTTGAAGGGCCTCGTTTTCTGCTTTGAGAGCGCGGTTTGCCGCACACAGCTCAAGCTGTTGAGATCGGGCTGATTCGACTACATCGTTTAGAAGCTTTAGACTGTCGTCCATGCGACCAACTTCAGTTCTCATTCCACCGATGTCTAATCCTGTGTCTTGAAGCCTAGTTTGTATACTAACCACAAGCCGGTCGACTAATTCGTTCAACCGATGCTTGAATATAGCTTCTAACTCGTCCATTCGCTTACAGAGTTCAGCATTTGTCGGCATTCCAAGGATAGTGAACACAAAGTGAGTACAGAAGCAAGGAAAAACGATAGCAGCAACAACAGCAGCAGCAGCAGTTGCAGGATTGACAAATTCTAAAAAAAATATCAGAAATAGAAGCAACCAACCTGTGAAACCAAGGAATTTTGCTTAGTTGCGTGCTTGCGAATGCAACCGCTGCTGCTACAACAGTGATGCTCTCGCTGGGACGGCTTTTATGGCAGGAATCCGCGCTGCGTAGAACGCTGCTTGGGGGTGGCTTCAGCGGAGTGCGCGTCGAGACCAGCAGGGTAGTCAGTGGCGCGCAGGCACGTGTACGATGAACGGGTGATCAGCCAGGTAGTCACCACAGCTGTGAAACCAAGGAAGTTTGCTTAGTTGCGTGCTTGCGAATGCAACCGCTGCTGCTACAACTTCTGCAGCCCTTAAGCGAGCACGGCGCAGAACGCGCGTTTGTTCTCCGTCGTGCGTTCACTCCCCGTGAAAGCGCGCGCCCCTCGCGCCCTTTCACTCGCACATACAGCGTTCGGCGCGCGGCGACGATTTCATCTCCATTGACGTCATACGGAACCTCACGGCGACGGCGACGGCGACGGCGACGCCGACGGCAGAAATCTGCTTTTGAGTGTCCATATAATTGCTATCGCAATAAACGTTGTCGCAGTTTCACCCGAAAGGCGAAGCACCAATTGCGATAGCAAATTAGTAGAGAGCTATACGGAGTAAGGATAGTTTTATCAGCTGTATAAACTTGAACATGCAGCAGCACCAGCAACGCGCAGAACTGTTGTCGATGCCGTCGGCGTTTTGCCCGCGTTCGCACCGAACACGCGCGGCGTTTTTATATAAATACGTATTTGGTGCCGCAGCTAAACGTCGCCTCCTCTCCCTCCCTCCCGTCCCCCCACAGCCTTTCGCGCGACGGAAAAAGTTGCGTTTGTTCTCTATATATGGAAAGGAGAAAAGAGACGCTTAATTCTGCAGCCATTCAGCGAGCACGGCGCAGAACGCGCGTTTGCTCTCCGACGTGCGTTCGCCCCCCGTGAAAGCGCGCGTCCCTCACGCCCTTTCACTCGCACATACAGCATCCGGAGCGTGGCGACGATTTCATCGTCGTTGACGTCATACGGAACCTCACGGCGACGGCAACGCCGACGCCGACGGCAGAAATCTGCTTTGGAGTGTCCATATAATTGCTATCGCAATAAAACAACCATCTGATCATCTAGCACACACGTCGCGTGCTCAACTCGTAACTGCAGGAAAGCACACGGACGCCGGATTAGTGTATCGAAGATGTAAGAAGCAAGAAATCGCACTGGCAGCAGCGCGTCATCCCTTTGCGTGTTGTAACCCGGAAAGAAGCGCTGGTGATATAAAGACTGTGCCACAAAGTAGACGCGCACACACTAAATTTGTAATGAAAACACATTCCTCATCGGGCAGTTATAAAAAGCGCGCATCATTAATCTCCCTCTGAGCTATTATGTTCCAAGGGACCGTTTGCGTTATGTACTTTGTCTCAAGCCTGGCAACACTATCACGAAGAGGCGGTAGCATACGTGATGAGACCGGATACAAATTAGTTTTGTACGGAAATAAGATTCCAAAGGCACACGCCGTTTTCTTTATTGCTCTACCAGGCTTCCGAGCTGTAGTACTATTACACTGTGCGATCGTTTAAAACAGAATGAAAGACAAAGAAAATGAAATGTCGCCTGTGAATTGTTCTTTTATTTTTTTATTTTTTTGGTATGTGTAATCTTCCGTCCCTGAGTAAGATATTACACTGAGCGTAGGTTGCATAACGGAAGCCCAACTGTCCATAGATTAAAAAATACAAAAGCCATTCCATGCAGGATGCTGGCTTCTGTGTGAATAGAAAACGATTAATTGTTTAACTGTTCATTATTGAATCTATCTTCAACCTATGACATCATCTTTTTTCATTATTTATCTTTTTATTTGTTATTTTCGAAGATAGTAATGTGAAAAAAAAAAGCAATGTGAGTGTACTTGCCTTACTTGTATGCATGTGATACATGCACATGCGCGCTTCATGCATACGCGGTAGTGTTTCTGTCGACGCAAAGAAAACCATGTATGTAAGCACGCAGTGGAAGTTTCATTACCCGTCTGGCACCTTTGTCGCGACGCATTAATTTACAAAAAAAAAAACATTACTGATATCAACTTCACTATAGTTTGGATGATAGAGAAATGATAGAGAAGAAAGATATACGTTGACTGCACCGACACAATGTTTCAAATCACAGGTTCATGCACTCATGTCAATGCATACATGCCGTGGAAAAAAAAGTGAAAGTCAACATGAGCGCTTTGCGAGCTTGTTTACCACTTTTTGGAGAGCAGTGTCTTGTGCTTCTCGGCATCGCGCTAAGGTGAGTTCTCTCGTTTTGTACCGATGGGATCAAACATAAATAAAAGCACTGCATTTAAATGCAAAACTAAGAAAAGTTTCGGAGTGCGGCCAACTACTTCCGGAACTTTTTATTTCATGGTGATCTTTAGAAACTATCATGCTGAGTTTCCTGAGCAGCCTGCCTTTTATTGCATAAAAGCATAAAACATGCACAATTTGACCGTGCGGAAAAAGCAAACTCGCAAAACGCCGAGTCAGAAAGTAGTTGGATTTTTTTCTAGATTTATTTGACCTTGCGAGCTTCGCTTTAGAACCTGCTGTGCATTGGCAGATCACAAGATGGACTGCCTGTCGCCTTGACCCCGATACTTCCAACATAAATCTCAGGGCAATTGCTGCTCCTACCATCCACTTGGATACCCGGCGATTTATTCTCAAAATTGGTCGAGAAAACGTTGCATCCCAAAGAAACTTTTCACATCGTGAGTGTTTGATGTGCGTCTTTGTGTATGTATATATCAATTCCGCTATTTCTTTGTGGGGTGACGTAACAATGAACATAATCAATAAACGTAAGACATGTCTGTGCACCAAATTCTAGATGTAACGTGTTAATGTATTTCATAAAACAGAGAATCATTATCGGTAATTTTAAGGTACTGTAGCACAAGGTATATAACACGCAAGAATAAAAAAAAAAAGAGGAAAGAACGCCTGTCTTTCTGCTTTTTTTTTTTCTTGCAGCACAGTACCTCGAATAGATATGCCCCAACTCGACCGACATAGTACGCTCCTAATTAGGTAGGGCTGGGCTGAATGAACGCCGTTAAGTGGTGCTAGTTTGCAAAGTTCAATATCTGAATAAAATTTGCCCTCCTTACTCCGAATAGTAAACAACGAGTAACAGTGTTCCAATATTTTGAAAATATTTCCACGGGGCTGTTTAGAGGTCATTCATAACAAACTTTACAACGAGTGTCATGCAAGGAAGGCGCTTTCGTAATTGATAGGTGGGTAACAGTCACCAATGCTGCCATGCATTCGAAGTCGCCATTTTGTAATCTATTGCGGCCACCGAAACGTGCGGAAATCTTCACTGTACCGGCGGCTGGTTAGTGACCCTTGAGCCATGTTATAGTGTCTGCTGTGGAACGGTGCGCTCTAAAAGATCGAAAGCTTTCTAGCATTTTAATATTTATCAGATGATTAAAATAAAGGTATCATGAGTAATTCTCTACAACGAAGTCTTCCAGCCCGGCCTCTTGCAAGCTATTAGACCAGCGGTGCCCTCATTGCTATCGCTACACGAAGCTAAAAACAAAATTTAAACTTATATCCTCACTGTCGCCGAAGATAAACTATTAAGAGCCTGTCTTTATAAAGCTTGTATATATGTGTACAGAACTTTTGTAAGCTGATGTTGCACAATCTGCAAAGTGCGTTGTTAATTAGGAGTATTTATCAATCTGCGAAGCATTGCTCCTTAAACGGTAACGAAAACCGTCACTTTAGTTCTTCCGCGCCACGGACTGTCATATTAACAAATTAAAACCGCAAAATGCTGAAAAGCAACACAGCTTCAAACAAATCATTTTGAAGTTAGCTCTCATCTTTATCTGGGGCTGTGGATTCTTGCTTTATTCAGACACTTGCGACTGCGGGACAATTCTTTTAATGTGAAATTTCAGTGGTAGAGCTCTCATAACTTCTCTTGAAAACTCCGTTTCTTTTCTTTTTCCTCGACTTAGCCAATAGCACGCGTCGCCTACCTTGCAGTGTCGACTTGGAGTTTCGGCATTTTCATTACAGTGTTTGCATTGGACGAGCCGGGCGAGACTAATCTGCACGCACTTGGTAATGTCGCATTTAATTAGGCACTCTGCTTCATTTCCAATGTCGTGTTCTTTCTTGCGCTGCATAAACTGCCAACATTTCAGGTTGTCTCGTTAAGGCGTGCCTGCGAAGCCGTGTATTTTAAGTTAGGAGCCAACTGATTTTCAGTCATACTGCTTGTCCTTCACATTCAAGAGAGACTGAACTGCATTCAAACACAGCAAAGAATTATTCTTTGGTACAGATTCTTTAAGTATGGGACCAATGGTTTATACAGTTCTTGCTCTGATCAGTGGTGAAGTCGCGCCTAAACAGTGCATACAGACGCTTTTTCTCAGCTCTAAATGGTTAATTTATGAATATTCACCTAGTCTAATGAAAAAATAAAAGCACGGTTTCTAATTTTTTGTCTTGTTAGCTGTGTTGCCTCAACCGTTCTTGCACAAGTGCTGTTTGAAAGATGTTATCTGATATAGCAATGCATTTTCAGTTAACAGGTAGACTCGCCTAAAGAATGCGCACAAGTATAAGCAGTAATAGAGATGGCTGTACATGATATGGCATAGTGTAACTGACATACATAATAAAAACATACACAAAGCTGCTCTAGTTGAGGCATCAGCGTTTGAGTTAAGGTGGGGCAAGAACACAAGGTGGATATTGGAGTTTAAAATGTGTCGTGATTATTTCACGTTTTCAAATGCTCGTTATGCCATAGTAATCGCAATATAGTGGTATGCGGGCATCGCTGCGATAGTGGTACGTCCTGCATTAGACATAAATTAGTCTAATGATTATTATGATGCCTATAATGACGATGACGATTGTTGCAGTACAGGCGCATCTTTTGAATAAGCTTAACTGACGCAGCAGTAACTTCAGCGTCAGAAGTACATTTTCGACCATTCTTAGATTGTTTACCAAATATTACACTGTACATTCCAATCATTCATTACATTTCCGGATTATACTCCCACCGAACGATATCTTGAAGTACATGAATTAGGCGCGCATTTGACATTTATTTTCTTCTCGCTCGATGACCGCGGGAGCTCGTCAAAACGCTGGTGTGATAAAGCGCGCGAGCAAATTGACCTTCGCGAACTACACGTCGAAAGCAGCGCATACGAAGCTACCGGCACTCGGCGAATGCACTTTGGCCCATCGCAGATGACTTTGAAGATGAGGCTCCCGCAACCGCACACTTCGGCCGCATCGCAGATCGCTTTCAAGATATCTCCGTGAGCAACAGCAGCGTAAGCAGAACGCCCCTCCCCCCACCCCCTTCCCGTCTCCGTCGCCTCCTCCCGGTGCCTCGCGCATGAACGAAGATCGTGCGCTTCCGGCCGCCATCCTCTCTCTCGTGCGCGAGATCAAGCTGCGGTTGCCGGATCACCCTCGCAAGCACAACACACGTCGCGCGGCGACGATTTGATTGCCGTTGAACTTTGTACAGAACATCACTACGACGGACGACGGCGCCGGCAAAAATGCGCTTGGAGTGTCCATATAATTGCTATCGCAATAATATGACCTCGTCAGGCAGTACCGGGTGCCTGTTTTATCGGCGCAGCACGGGCAGGAAGAACGGGTAAAGCAAAGCAGTTTTGTCTGGATCTTCTAACGCGATAGCGTTAAAAGATGCTTATTCAAAGGGCGCCGTGTCGCAGAAAATCCAGCGTCGGCAACCGGCGTCGGCGTGCGATGTGGGCGTGTGGCGGAGAAAAGTATCCCCAACCACCCCGACCGCGCAGGCCCTCCACGTGGTGCAAGCTTTTGGTGAACAAAAATTCAATTTCTCACAGTGAAATCCGTCCGAAAAATAGTAGAGTACGACTTTACCATTCGGCGTCGTATTCGCCGTCGGATTTTTTACCAATCGGCGTCGGATTGTAATTTGAATGTACCAGGAAACTCAAACACAAACCCATTTCCAGCATTTCTACCAGACCTACAGCCGCGCGTTCGGGTACTTTACTTCCGAAAATGATATCCAGATGGCGCTCGCATCCTAGGCAGGTTAGGGAGCCTACATCCAAGCACAGCGCTTGCATGTAGGCTCCCTAAGGCAGGTCAAATTGGGACTTCGCCTGCTAATTCGTTTTGGACACGCGCGCGCGTCGGGGTAATAGCAAACAATTATTGAAATAATAAGAAAGGTGCTAGAGCCTTCACATTATCATATAAGACCACTTATATAGCCCCTGGAAAAAAGTCTTCCCAGCAATGCATTTCTGTTTAAAAGTGAATTCGACTTCAAGGGATCGGTGTAATCTTGGTCTTTGTAAGCTGGCTTTCCCACGTTCAGTATTGCAGTGAATGAAGCCTACTTGCCGTATGCGAACGATGCGATGCGAACGGGTCCCAAAAACGCTATCGCGTTCTACTCCTAAAGGCGAAGCTTAAGCGTCCTCCAATTTTTTGACTAGGTGTACAAGAGCTGTGTCAATAAGACTTTTCGATTCTTCTGTTTCTTCATGCACACGTGAAAGCATCGAATGGATAATTATATTTATTATAGGAGATCCGAGCTGTTATTCCTGCTTTGGGAAAATTGCTACTGGGATTTAGGCTCTTTCGGGACTCATGTTGTCCTCAAACAATAATCTCGCTTTCCTTTCGCTGCTCCCCCAGTACTCTCAGGTCACGAACGGCATGAGCACGTCAACGTGGCATAGAGTTCTTGAGAGGAAAGTTGCGAGCGGCGGCAGAGTGACAAGTTAATCACAGCGCATTGGTCAAGGGACGACTGCAGAAACAATCACGCGCAGAAGTTGCCTTATACAACTGGTCAGCCTAAATTTTTTGAAAACTGAACGAAGTGATCAGCAATGACGTCAGTTTTCTGCCTCTCACGGCTACACAATTTCTTTGCCGTCACCCCTATACAAGGACTAGAAAGCGCCACAGCGGCACGAAATAACTCACGAGCCGTCTCTTATGTCAGTGATTCATCTCTCAGAAGATACTTATTTAAATCTACAGAGACAGGCTAGACCTTATGTCCCGTTAAAGAAAAAGAGAAATACACTTGTATGAGCCCGTTCGTTACTGGTATAAAAATATAAGTTTTCGTACATTCATGTTAGCATATAGAGCGTGTTTTAGCGAACACTTTCAAATTTTTTTAAAGGTTGCCTGTGGCAGATAGCACAATTCAAGTTCATGAGCTGGTGTACTTGAAGAGGCGGACATTATTTACACAAAAAAGTTGAAATTCATAATTGACTAATGAACAAAAATTCACTAATTGTGTTGATAAATAATTACCTTGTGGTCCATATTGCAATTTGCAAATTCTGGCAGTGGAGTTTGCAAGGCGGATCCACTTCGAACGAATGCGCAGGAGGACAGCAGTTTCGAGATACTAATTCCGGAACTTTGCTGAGAAATGCAAATGAGAGCATGCTTACAACATGATTCGTGAGAACTAGGAGCAAAGATATCCTCTGTTTTGATTTACAAGAACTACCACTTCCTGTTCTTGCTTTTGTATTTTCCACGTCACCGACAGATTGCTTTTAAATATCGATCCGTATATGAAGGCTTCTAGGCACCGGTCTTTGTATTCGATATGTTATGTTCAACAAGAATGAGATCTGCGTGCTTATCATAGACTGTCATAGTGAAGGTCTTCGCATAGCTCTGTTTCTCTCCCGAACAGCTTCCCGTGCCACACTTAGAGAACACGTCGACGACCTTGTAGCGACAAGATGCTGCAGTCTCTGGAAGTCCCAATACTTAATGAACATCCTATATATTTTCTAACCAAACACAAAGTGACTGAACAGCGTGCTTCTTTACGCTAAAAAAAAAAAAAATCGGCAAAACAGGTCGTGCCGGCTAACACGCGCACTCCCCTCGTTAAGGGCTACACGGTCTGGCCTTCCGATCGATGAGGGTGTTCCGTGTTTGCAGACTCATTTAGCGTTATTTGTCAAAGCAGATTTTCGCTGGACGAAGTAGTCCCTGCAATGTAAGCGAGGTCGATAGAGCGGCGACAACTTTGCAGACTTGCCGCGCCGCTGCGACAGGGCAGCAGACGACAGCTGCCGTGGACCAATGATTGCTCTAAGTCATGGCTGCTGTTCTTCGAGGTATTTCAAGGCGGCCCGCTTGCTTTTTTTCAGGAAATTGGCGAGAATTATACGCAAGAAAAGGAATTTCGTTACCACGTACCCGACGAAAAGAACGCGAGGAAAGATTGCGGGGAATCTAAAGGGAGCACTACATTTTCGGTTTACAACAATAATTCTTGCTCTTACCTGACCGGCTTACTGCGGTAAGGTAATGTCGTGCAGCTGGGTGGTAACAACATATTTAGGGGAAAAAAAAGTTGGTTAGAAGAAATGGAGGAGGAGGAGGAGTGCTGCTAGTACTGCTACCCATATTACAAGTACTGCTATCCATATTGTCTACGGGGTTGTAGTAGGGGTTTTGCCATGCTCCAGACTTTACTTTCGGCCAAGCAAAATCTAACAGCGAGGCATTGATTAATGGTTGCTGTTAAGTTATTTAGAGGGATACTAAAGACACTTCAGAAACGCTATTCACGGTAATATCGCTTTAACAGTTTAACCAATAGAAGAGAAAATGGAGGTCAGAGTTTTATTTCTTGACTATCGCCCCCGAAACCCCAGCGCTGGCAAGTCGATCAGCGTGACGTCACAGGTTTTAATGTATCGTCGTAATTGTGCCGTTGTGGTTTAGTAAAAGTTCTTGAAGCTTCCTAAGTTCTGTCTTAGGTTGCTCTGGGATACAATTTAGGCCATATTTAGCAAGCAGGTATTACCTAGCGTCGAGCAGACGCCACCAAGGTCCATGACGGCAAGTGAACTAGTGAGGAAACTTGTCGGAGGTGTCGCCACCTGTCTTTCGCTTGCCGCTGCATCTTTTTTTTTTTTTCTTTTTTGTGGGGCGGGGGGGGGGGGGGGGGGGGGGGGGGGGCGGAGGCTTATGATGCCTCCTATCGCGATAACAGTGGCTTTTTTATATTCTAGATCTGTAATTCATTAATACACCCCAAATAACTGATCTTTGTTGTAAGTCTCATTGCGGCTTATTGACCTCTAAAAGTTTGTCTACATATCGCGTGTACACACTGGCTGATACGAAGTGTAAAGCAACAATCATTATCATCGTCATCATCGTTAGCATCATCATCAACAAGTGATTATTTCATTTAGGTTTACTGCAGGACGAAAGCCTCTCCCAGCGAATCTCCAGCTACCTGCAGAAGCGTACGCATTTGCGTTGGTTGGTTAATGACTCAAGCAGAAACAGCGCAAAGGAACAGGGAAGACAACAGTACAATGAAGGGACACACAACAGTGCTGACTAACAACGAAATGGTTATTCTTTCCAGCAGCATAAATTATAAAGTGCGCCACTCTGCAAGAAAAACAACAACGACAAAAAACGACGATAAAGAAACAAGCGTGCGAAGAAACATGGAACGATACTTCGACAGAAGTGATTTCTCTTTTGGAAGGAGTGAAATGGAAGGAAAGCTTACTATGGATGTATCGCCACTCGTCTACATGTGGATGACTTTAGATATCAGTCGATCGGACTAACCATGGTATTCCGACACTATGGTGCGATACTTAGAACTCACAGCCATATGCAACGCAGTGCAGTCACATAAAAATAAAGAAATAAATAAGAAATGAGAAACAATTTTTTTCTTGTCTATTTCGGAAGAATCGGCCAGAACACGAATGTGAAACGGTTATTCTAAGAAGCAGTGGAAGCTTTGTTGTTGCACATTCGCATGCAGACGTCCATAAACGTGCACACTGCACACTACTTCAAAAACGCAGTTTCGCTCGACGGGCCAAGCAACGGCAACGATGGGATTCACGCGAGGCCTGTGTTGCCGCTGTGCAGCGTAAACAGCAGGCTACTGCAGGCGTCATACGTATATCGGACGCGACTGGTGAGTGCGTATGTGGCGAAGCTGCGTCGTCAGAGCTCCGGCGGCATCACACGCGCGCCCATACGCATGTTTCCAAAGTGAACAGGCGCGCGTTTGGCGAGCGCGCTTATCCAGTTGCGTTGAAGGCGAGCGGGCGGCGAAAACCGAGTGACAATGGTACAGTGTACTAGAATTCTAGTACGCTGTAACCTTGGCGGGGCGGGCGAGCCATTTCTCTCCATCCTGGCCTTTCCGAACGCTGTTCCCGATCTCCTACCCTTCTGCGGGTGATCCCCGCCTCCACCCTCCGTGTGGTCCTACCCTTCTCCGACCGTCTCTGTTTCAACTCCCACCGCATCAAAAAAGAGCAACGTATGTAGGGCCATCTCGCGGTTATGCCAGGAAACGTACCTGATGGTGATTTCGTGACGTACGTACGTGGGGCAGATTTTCATTGGAGTTCGGCTGATCACATTCGTCCCCCCCCCCCCCCCCCCCCCCCAAAAGAAAAGAACAGAAAAGCAAAAGAAAGGCGAGTACTCGTGTTACGAAGCCGAAATAAAGCGAGACGCGTTCTGAGGCGAGAAATTATGAACGCCCCGCCCCTCTATATTGTGGAGGAGTCAAGTCTTATTTCCGCAGAAGAAATGTTTTGAAATGTTCACTGTAGTGGGCACCATGCATCATAGGAACAACACACGCGTGAGGTCATTTTCCGCACAGCGTAGTCCTAACTCCGTTCACATTCTATTTTATTCTTTTTGATATTTGCCGGATATTTTCATGGAATAACACGCTGTGCAACATATTATCCAGTGAGCTAGTCAGAAGAAAAAATTTAATTGCCACAGCAAAATGAAGGACACCTGTCGAAGCAAGTTTAGCTGCCGCCGCGTGTGTTATGACAACGTGAATAATTTTTCCAGTCAGAAATAATGTACAGCACGAATATGTAATATGTCGGTTGGCCAGTGCAAATCGACATATATAATTGCGCGAAATGAAAGCTATCAGGAGTGTAGCCAAGAAAGGAGAAGGGGGGGGGGGGAGGGGGAGGGAGTGATTTCCCCGGGCGCATGCTCCCCTATCCTCCCCAACCCTATCTCTGAATTTCTGTGTATCGGTATGTGGGAAAAATCGACGTGCGACAACACTCGCCTGCCCAGACACGACCACCTCGGTCGAGTGCGTGTAACCCCCCCCCCCCAAAAAAAAAAAAAAAAAAAAAAAAAAAAACAAGAAAAAAACTTGCGTGTACGGCACTGCAAGGTATACACTTGCGCATTAGCGACAAAAGGGACTTTTGCAGCAAAAAAGAACTGTCAGCACCTACACTCACTGGAGCTGAGGAGCTTGTTGTCCACTGTATAGTGGACATTCTGCATCTTGTGAAACAAACATTGGAAGGCACACAAGATTTTTTTTCTTGGCTTTTTCTGGACGCACATTGATACAAAACTGAAGGTAACCACAATTTGCATGTGAATGAAGCTTTATTTCCCATTATGTATAATTATTATTCCTTCAACAAAGGATTATACTCCGTGACAGGTTTCAAAAAATCGCAATATACACTCAATGTCGACATGCAACGACGTGAAATAGAAGTGAAACCTGGTTATTTCTCGTAGCAAAACCATGATCTACAAAAAACAGATGCCTGAGGCGTTGTCTTGTAAATCCCAAGCCGGCGGACTCTTATACCTAAGCTCTTTCAAGCAAAAGTTCTGTTTTACCATATGCTGACAAAGTTCGCGTGCGAACGGTAGCTTACTTGCAAAATTATTTTCCTTAAGTGCACTTGCCCTTCAGGACAGAAAAGTGGGTTATCCCGTAAACTGCATGAGACGTACTTTATATTGTTCTTTCTTCATTAAACGGGTGTCGGCATTTTGACTATGTTGAAGATGTCACCACGTCGTGCAAATGCGCGCGCACAGTGAGCATTGCTGCAATGAGATCGTGTTACGGTTAGTAGTACACAAAATATATTGCTTCCGGGACAAGAAGCGACAAAAAGGGAAAGCTTCGGAAACAGCACTTAATAAACGAGCGCGTACAAATTGCGAACAGATGTCCGGCCTCGGCCGACGATAACAGCGAACGTTAACAGGAAGACAGACATGCAGACAGTAAACCGTTGTATCGTGAACACGCAGTCACTTGGTAAATTGAATCATGGCGCAACAAGAGCGAGCACATTATCTCGCTACACCGTTACCCGTGTCTCCAGCGAACGGTAAACCGTTATTGTCCCTTATCTAGAGGGGCCGTTTCTCCATAACAGCATTGTAGTAACAGGAAAACCAGAGAAGGTAATTAGGTAATTCGCATAGTGGCGTGGCACGACTATATTTTTTTCCGGCCGAAATTCCTTTCCTGACAACCAAATGGCGCATTATTACTGTCTCGTTAGGGAGTTGCGTTCTTCGCCTGTAATATTCGTGCATCTCTTTTTACTTTTCACTCTGTTATGCACATTGACTCCGCATACTTTTGTTTTGCAAGTTTATACTTCTAAGTGTGCAAATCAAAGAAGAGAAAACATTGTACGCTCTCACAGGGAAGACATATGCATAAGAAGAAAGATGTCGACCTAAACTTTTGTTATTCTTGATATCTGTTCTGGTTCTAGTTGATATAAAAATTATGCAGAGGCGACGCACATCCTAGAGCAAAGCTTTCGTGAAGCGGTTAATCAAGTGCTGTAAGTTTGCCCATTTCCTTTATGCGTCTTTGACGTATAGAAAAACAGGCTCGCGCGCATTCTTTCCCGCGCACCCGTACATACTACTCAATGTGACACTCGCGGCAAAAATCTCGGGGATAGTTAGCATTGCCATGATAGAAGTATACGTGCGATTCCGGCCAAATGGTTAGAGCATCGGACTGCTTTGCTGGGGGACCAATGTTGAAGCCCGCCATCGGGCGCGTAATTTATTTATATATATATTTTTTCTATGTGAAAGCTATTCGCCAAGACAGCAGCAGCACACAGCAGCTACAGTCAGGAAACTTTAGGAGGGACCGCAACAAAATATTCGCTTTAAAAAAAATCAGAAAATGGATACGTTCACCTTCAGAATTCTAGTGTGAAGCAGCTATTGGTAACAGTTGAAAATATATCGCACATATGGTTCGTTATAAGAAGCACGATGGGATGTCAAAAATACGCTTACATGTTACTTGAGCTGAAAAAAAAGAAAAAAAAAAGAGTTGAATGATTTAAAAAAATGAAAGCAAGCACAATCCCTAGGACGCATTCCTGTACCTCGAACATTCTGTGCGTGCGTTGCTATGGGTCACATTGCGTACATAAGGGTCAGAATTGGAGAGTATTAGATTAAGGGACCCAAGAAACTTGCGTTCGACTTGCGTACGCAAGCCAGCTCGAGTCTCAGCAAAGCTCAAGCTGACTTTTTGCTCTTGGACATGCAAGCTGCTTGCATCCCCTAATCCGAAACCCTCTAATGCCCTACAGTGCATCTTGTGAACGCGTACAATATATGTACTTCTGGGAAGTTCAGTACAGATCCGCAAGGTGGGGTAAGTTTCGCGTAATAGAAAATTGATGAATTATGAATAGATGAATTGCGTTTCTTTCCGAGTGGAATCCTCCTCACAATCGGTTACGGAAATGACCGACGGAAAAGTGCGAATTTTTTTCTGGGCCATTCTTCGGTTAGGTTGCTTGCGATTTCTTCAAGATGCTTTGAAACCCGAGCCGTTACCACAGCGCCTGCTGTGACATCAGTGGTCCAAGAACGTTTGCCTGTGCTATCTTTGGCAAGGATAGAATGTAAAGCGAAAAATAAAAAATGTTCGAACTAAAACAAAACACCGATGATACCTTCATATCGAGACTCAGATGTCAGGTATTTGCTTAGAGATAAGATTGGTGGAATGCTACTTGAAAACTAAAGACGATAAATAGGACGGAGCAATATAGAGGTCAAATGTGGAAGAAAAGAGCGCTTAACGCTATTTTCTAATAGCGTTAATCGCTATTGCATAATATATATATATATATATATATATATATATATATATATATATATATATATATATATATATTATAATGTCGGCCTGTGAGCCGACATTATCAGTTTAGGTTTTACGTAGAAAACTATTTATTTGTTGCGCCGAACAGAGGTGCTCATAATTGCTCAGCATACAAGTGTTATACAGGGTGTTTCAGCTAACTAGGGCCTAACTTGTAAAAAATCACGTTTGAGTTACGGGAATGCAACCAACCTATATAGTACTGTTCATTGTCCTCTTTAGCAACTCATAGTATTTTTAATCATGAAATGCTTTTAGCTCCCTCTGTCGGCGATCTTCAAGTAACCTTGAGCCATAAGCCAGAGCCGCTATCTGGGCACTCAAACGGACTCAAAACGAGAACATCCGGGCATAGGTGCTGAGAAGAAAATTTATTCACCCTTAGGCACGCGTACAACTGTGGTATGAACGTAGAGTACAATATAACGTATCGCGAATGCAATACATAACACTTGTTATAAACAAAAAGGATGGTAAATTAGTGTCTGCTTGACACTCGCTTTGCCACACATCAAAAATCACCGCCCAAGCACTCCATAAAGATGGTTAACCAGCGAAGCTGAAACATGGGGCCCCGGCACTGGGTTAATCCCGACGGTTAATTAAATAATTTTAATAATTGCTTACGTCTTTGTGTTTCTTAATGAGGTTGCACACACGTTTGACTGCGACGGAGAGAATGACGTCACTAACGGTATGCCCGCAGTCCGCCGTTGTCGCTTGCGTTCGATGTGTCGAGTTTGCTCGGCGGCGTGGTTAACAGCATTCGCCCGCCATTGCCGCTTGCGATTCCTCAAAATGAAATTGCTTTAAAATAAATCTGTCCGTCACGTAAGACAATGAATGGCTTATACCCCCTTAAGTAATTGCTCATACCGTAAACGCGGCCTCCCCATTCCGACGACAGAAGAGAAGTGAAATTCTACGCTGGAATGATGAGCGGCAACGGAGCCAGCTGCGGAAAAAGACGGCGCTTGAGCCATTGCTGAAGATAATAGTTTTCGGCGTACAGGCGACAGATGGACAAATCGGCTAGCCACATACAGATTCGCAGTAAAACCACTATGACAGTGTACATGCAAAAGCCTAAATGTCAGCCTTGAATTCATGAATGGGGTACACAGGTACAAAGTGTCTATACCCCGGCAAACGGAATTTGGGCATCATTCTGGCTGTAGGAAACACTTTTGCCTCGAGAGACGTTTAGGTACTGCGTAGACCAGCGGCAAGAAACTCGGTGTCATGGAATTCGAACAGCTGTTCTTCAACATGTCCCGATATCATCACCCGTAGTTGGCACACTCTGTGGCATCTTGATGTATTTGGCGGCCGAGATGGTTCTGTAATGTTGCGGAAGCACCACAAAGCGTATCTAACGCTGTAGTAGACGAGACTCGCAAACCGATCTCGCTACCGCTGTGCCGGCACGATGGATATTCCAAACATTCCTGCAACCAGCTTCCAGAATGCGCGTACTGCAACGCACTCCTTTACTGCATGTGTGTTGGTCTCTGTTTGTGCGCAACGTATGCATTTATCATTCGCTACCATATCCCAGCGTGCAAGCCTGTCTCTTGTTGCGAGAACAAAATTTGGAAGACGCTTAAGCTTCGCCAGTGGAGCCCTGGACTGAGGGCTCCACCCAGACCTGCCGTTAAACCATTTACCTATTTAATAAAGTTTTTCCTCCTCCTCCTCCTCCTCCTCGCTTTTAAGAGTAGAACGCGATAGCATTCAGAGATTTCTGACCGCTTCTCACGCTTCCCGACATTGTGCATAACCGCGTCAAAAAATGACATCATTTTCAGGTCTCTGTATTTGTTTCGCACTTTTAATGTTTCAGTCTGAGAAGATTTAACATAAAAGGCATGCGCTGTGGGTGTTTTGTTTCATGACATTTGTTTCTGCATTGTCATTTTCGAAATTCTGAGGAATAGCTTTGTCAAGAGTGTAAGACAATGGATGAGCAACATTAGTGATAGAATGGTGTTGCAGTATAACCCGCATATACCGCACGTCATATAAGAAGGCGTGGTGTATACATATAGCTGAAAAAAAAGAGAAAGGAAAAAATTAAAAAGAAAGTGTATAGATATAGCTAAATATATTCGGAGGGCCTGCGTGGTTGGTGATGATTTTATCGGCCGGGGACGCCGGCGCAGACACCAACGCCGAATTTTTTGCGACACGGGGCCTGAACGCTATCGCGTTAGAATGAGATCATCCGTGCAGTCAGTCAGAACTTAAGAAAATGCGGTTTCTGGCCGAACCCTTTGTACAGGACCTCATTGCATACGCTAGTTATACTGCCCAAACAACTTACAAAAAATATTGCTTTCGATTTCTTCCTATGTTTGTTCACAATATCACTCAAGCTGTAACTTCTAGTACGCTGAAGTTTTATTTGTCATTTCCAATAGCGACGTTCTAAAGGCAGATGTAGGGCACCATACACTTGATTGTCATCTTTTGGCGCTGAGAGAGGGTTTCCTGTGCTCTTTTCAAAGCCAGCGCTCCGTGAGTTGGCCGCACATTTGCAGCTGACCATTTCGACGCGACAAGCAGAAAAAGAAGCGACAGACGCTGAGCGCGCTGCACCGTTGGAAGAAGAAAAGCAGTTGACGGCGGCGGCACCACGGGCAGCAAAAAACGCCTTATGGAAGCGACAGCCATTTCATGCTTACATCTCTCGAATACGGTAGAGCCAGGATTTTAAATGCGAATGCATTTCCTAGTCGGGGCATGTCAGGCGTCTGTCGGTGTCCGCGCGCCGGCAGGTGCTATCTCTCCGCTCTCACTCCCTCTCCCATAGCAACAGCTGCGCTTATCCTCGCCCCTATCAACCGGAGCGACTGGTGCGGGCGGAGTAGCGGAGAGTGAGTGGAGAGGAGAAGCGCGCTCTGGCGTGTGAGGGCGCCAGAGTAACGGCGCTGAGCCGTGCTCCCTCAAGGGCTGCAGAAGATAGCGCCAACCTTCCTTTTCCAAAAGAACCACTTAGTAGTAGCCAGAGTTTCGCAGGCTCGAGAGTCACCGCCTGCACACCGTCACGCAACGGTACCTCGCCGCGTTGAAAGAACAGGAACTGTCTCGAGTGTGCGAAGGCGGCTCCAGAGAGTTTACGCTCGCGCTCCTCAACGTTCGCTCTCTCTCCGCCCACGCTCTGGACGTTGCCAGAGACCCCGTGCTCGGCAAAGTTGACCTCCTGTGTCTCACCGAGACTTGGAATAACGGCACTGCTGCCGGTAGTGGTTGTGAGGCCGCTGTGGTTCGCGGGTACGACACTGCTGCGTGCGCGCGTGCCGTTGCCACTCGCCGAGCGGGCGGTGTGGACGTGTTCCTCAAGCGATACCTGCCCTTCAGCGAAGAACTGCGACAGCAACGGCAGTCCTCGCTTCTCGTCCTCGATCGCCGCGTCTGCCCTAGTGTCAGTGGTGGTCTGTGTGACGTCTGGTTACGGTATAAATCCTCGTCTCGTCATTAATTTACGCCATTAAAATTACTACGCCGTGTACTCTCGGCGCAAGAAATGCATTCGCATTTCCTCACGATTCCCTTCGGGGAGGTGGGGGCAATGTTTTATTGCGATAGCAATTATATGGACACTCAAAAGCAGATTTCTGCCGTCGGCGTCGCCGTCGCCGTCGCCGCGAGGTTCCGTATGACGTCAATGGAGATGAAATCGTCGCCGCGCGCCGAACGCTGTATGTGCGAGTGAAAGAGCGCGAGGGGCGCGCGCTTTCACGGGGAGTGAACGCACGGCGGAGAACAAACGCGCGTTCTGCGCCGTGCTCGCTTAAGGGCTGCAGAAGTAGGCGTCTCTTTCCTCCTTTACAATCACCATATATGTAGAGCAAACGCGCCTCCTTCCGACGTGCGAGAGGCCGTGGGGGAGGGGGGGGAAGGGAAGGGAGGCGACGTTTAGCTGCGGCACCAAGTGCCTATTTATATCATAGGCTCCGGCAACCGTCACCAACGCCGCACGCATTTTGAGCGAACACGGGCAAAACGCCGACGGCGTCGACAACAGTTCTGCGTGTTGCCGGTGCTGCTGCATGTCCAAGTTTATACAGCTGATAAAGCTAATATCATTACTCCGTATAGCTCTCTACAAATTTGCTATCGCAATTGATGCTTTGCCTTTCAGGTGAAACTGCGCCAACTTTTTTAAATCAGAGTCGGCGTCCATGTTGTGGTTCTAACGGCTCTCACAATCAAGATATTGTAAAACAGAACCTTCAATATCGCGTTTTCGCTCTTAAAATATTTGAATTTGTCATATTGAGCTTAAAGGCTTTATTTGCCGGTGGAGCAATTCAAGAAGGCTGTTTTGCTGTCATTCTTAATGAGACGCTGAAAAAAATATTTCTCAAAAACTCAGTAAAATTGCCAGAGCGACTGCGGTGATTATGTGCATTAACATCTAGCGTTATGCATAACCGCTTCGGCTCCAAGCGCAATGAGGCTGGTAGAGCTTGTGTAGATGATCTATCTAAACGAAGACCAGTTCCTGCGGAAATGTTAAACACATTGTATAAAGCTTCCAAATGGGCGCATTACTGCGCCGCGGTTGCCGTACTAACACATTAACCTCTGGCAGGTCAGAACACCTGCCCTGACTTGTATGTAACCTTAGTGTGTTCCTTTTATAGCGATAGCAATTATATGGACACTCCAAAGCGGATTTCACCCGTCGCCGTCGCCGTGAGGTTCCGTATGACGTCAACGGCGATGAAATCGTCGCCGCGCTCCGGACGCTGTATGTGCGAGGGACGCGCGCTTTCACGGGGAGCGAACGCACGTCGGAGAGAAACGCACGTTCTGCGCCGTGCTCCCTGAAGGGCTGCAGAGTTAAGCGTCTCTTTCCTCCTTTACAATCACGATATATAGAGAGCAAACGCGACTTTTTCCGTGGTGCGAAAGGCCGTGGGGGGACGGGAGGGAGGGGAGGCGACGACGCTGCTCGACGAGTGTCCCGTTCTGATCTCGTCGAAAACCTCCGAGCCGCCCCCAGAGGCACCGGCAACAGTCACCAACGCCACGCGCGTTCGGTGTGAATGCGGGCAAAACGCCGACGGTGTCGACAACAGTTCTGCGCGTTGCTGGTGCTGCTGCATGTCCAAGTTTATACAGCTGATAAAACTACTATTCTTACTCCGTATAGCTCGCTACTAATTTGCTATGGAACTGATGCTTCGCCTTTCGGGCGAAACTGTGTCATTTTTTCATAATGTGCCATTTTGATTGTATGTGCCATTGTCGTTAGCATTTGAATGTTTTCTTGCACTTGAGGCCAAGTGCACATGTATGTCTTTGTCGAAATAAACTTCTCTTAGACGTCGAAATAATTAAAACATTATACCAAGACAGTACGAACGAAATACAAATCAACAGCACAATCACCAAGAGATTTCTCAGTAACAAAAGGAGTTCTCCAAGGGTGTACACTGTCACCGGTATACTGTTCGTCCTAACACTTGACCCGCTTCTACGAAGAGTTTTTCCCCTTCCCGGAAACCTGGAAGCTAAAATTTCTGCTTTTGCCGACGAGATATCTCTCTTTTTGAGAGATAAAGATAGAAATAGAATCTACCTTAAAATTTTCGGTGAATATGCGACCATATCCGGAGCACGCATTAATCAAAAGTAAAGCAGTCTGGTTTGGCACATTCCAAGAACAAAGCCTGGCAAGTATACAGTTTGTATTAGCTGCAAATGTACTTGGAATATGGTTTGAAGCCGGGCCTGTGTCTCTAAAACGTTGGGAAGAGCCATTGAAAAAAGCCACTCAAATAATTCAACAACCAAGTTATCCACAACTAAGTTTACTAGAAAACACAGAAGTAGTCAGGACTAAACTATGTGCACTGGCCTTTTACGTGGTAAACATTACTAAAATGCCTTGTCAAGTTGCTAATAAACTTAACTCCCTGATAATTTCCTACTTGTGGAACAGAAGACCGGCACCTGTTACTCAATTAATTACAAGATTATCAACGTCAAGAGGAGGTTTAGCAGTACCAAATGTAGCGCTGACAGCGCGATTATTAGCAGCCAAAACAATGGTCAGATTATTGAGCGCAAATGACTATGTGGGAAAACATGTAGCGAGGTACTGGCTTAGCACACTAGATAGGTCTATATAAGCAGGGAAGTGGCAAGGCCCGAGAGCCGAAACGTCGTTACAGTTCTATAAGGATGCAATCAACGCAAAGAAAGCCATAGAGGAATTGTATCCACATTCTACAATAACAGATATAAAGCCATTGCAAGTAAGTGCAAAAGTAGTGCTCCAGGAACTTGCCCCTGACGAAACAAAGAAGAGTGCGCTGGACAAATGGGCCTTTTGGAGGAAGGCACTGTTACCTAGCGATGTACGAGACTTCGAGTGGAAATGGAGCTGGGGTGTTCTCCCAACCAAGATACGCCTAGCACGTTTTGGCGTCACACAAACGGAGCAATGCCCCAACTGCCAGAATCCCGAAACCCACAAACACTTACTCAAAGAGTGCACCCCAGCTAAAGCAGTTTGGAGAGTGGCATGCAAGGGCCAATTTTAAGTTGAAACTTATGAAACCAGGAAAGCAGAAATCCTTCTTCGAAAAATGACTAACGACTATAATTATGTTTTATCTTTGGAAGAGGAGAGGGTTGGTGGAGGTCAAAAGAAAACCACAAAAGCTGTGTATCCAGTTATTAAAAACACAAGGATCTTAATGAGTGAAATACTGAGCAAGGAACTAGCAATAAATAGATTAGACCACTTCTTAAGGAAGTGGCATACGCGAATTTGGAAAGTTAAAAAAGATAAAGTGGAAGCACCTATCATTCCTTATTAAATCGAAAGTTACCGGCTTAATGCGCCAACCACCCCTTTGCAGGGAAAGCAACTAAAGCAATGTAAACCCACAATCAGTGCCCTTTCAAATCCATGGAGAAAACAAAGTGTGAAAATGGTTTTCACATATAGTGTTTGTATAAGGAGCTAAAACAACCTGTAGATGTTGGTAAGTGGGGATCATGTATCTCTCCCCCCCCCCCCTCCCGCTCCGTAAACAGAGGAATCAAGTTACATGTATGTAAAGTGATGTGTCTGTAATGCGACGTGTATGCAAAGTGGATGTATGTGCTATAGTCTTGTATAAGTGAGTACTTGACAATAAACTTCTCTCTGTGTAGTGACAACAATTTGGCTCCAGTCCACCGCTGTGATAGTGATTGACCAGCGAAGCTGTGATGTCGCCTGATCCGACAGACCAATGTGACGTAGCCTTGAATTGGGTCCTGCCGAGTCTGAGCACGACGCCTTTGTGCGCATTGACGTTGCTGTATCCGTCGCTGCCCATCGTGTCCACGATGCTCTTCGGGAGTCCTTACTATGCGTGGTATTTCCATAGCGCTATTACAACACAAATGAAATCAGTTGCTAGGCGGGTGGTTCTTTTACACATGAAAGTGTAGTGACGTCAATTCCTGCTTCGTATGCTACAGTTGCCGCTTCCCGGCAAGTACTGCTTACGCAACCGCAATCTTTATCGGGAAATACTCGCGGCGAGCGCTATGCTCGATGCTGAGCTTTCTGTTTTTACTATAAGCTTGGGTAACTAATTAACAATCAATAATGAAGCAACATTTAAAGTATAAAGTGAAACGCCAAATATTCAATGTAAAGGTTGCAGAGCTTATTCAGAAATGTCCAAATATTTTTTCCCCGTGAATATAGCTGCTGTGGTTGGAATTTTTCCGGGCTCTAATGAAAGCGCGCGAGATTTCAAAAAGTACCACGTGAATACGCACATACACACAGTGATATTTGCACCCTCGAACATTTCACGAACGAATGATCGATGCTGCATACAGACCGAACACACAAGTAGGCCTTGACCAAGTGAGATGCACCAAATGCGATGGTCTTGGCTTCAACGTTTATCGAGATATCCTGCAAGGTCGATCCACATAGGTCGCCAAGCTTCGGCCGAAAAGCGGCTCAGAACCATTTGTCACCGACATCAGCAAGGGTGGTTATGAGAGCAGCGATTGAAGCGGGACTATGTTTGAAGGGAATGAACACTGGGAAAGAAAAAAGCCATTTTTTTTTAATTAAAGCGAGACGCAGTTAGATTCATTCAACGAAAATAAAATGCCTAATTCATTTTATATACCCAAGGCGAGAAAAGAAGATACAAATCTATTTTACTTGATCATTATCAATAAACACCTTTTTTTCAGCGCCCAAGATCAGAGCGCCCATCAATAGCGGCGGGCGTTGACACCGCTATCACTTGCAATGCAATGCAGCTCTTTGAGTGCGTAGAAAGGCGCACTCGTAAAGTTCACCTGTTACAACACGTCCCCCTCACATGTTTTGTTGTTTTGCATGTCGACGTTTGCCTGAATTAGGTCACGCGGGTAGTTTTATTGTTTCTTTACCTGTGCAGTCAAAAGTAGTCATTTGCGACCGTCAGATACTTGTTTACTTTAGCTGTTTTACTGCGACAGCGCTGGCCGACGGGCTTGGCGTCCGACGAAAGCACGAGCACTCTACGCAATCTACGCCCTAAGCATTCGTCGGCCTCCAAAGAAAGTATGTTCCGTGCAGCGATGCGATTTCGACACCCGTGCGGCTGACCTTTTCCTGCATCGCTTTCCGTGCTGAAAGCTCGGAACGCCCATCAAGTCGAATGACGGGGCATTTCAATGTACAGCTCTAATGGCAGGCTTCCGAAAACAAATTTCGCGCCTATGAGAATAAAATGACGTCACTTCTGTTTTTCCGTCGTCGTCGCCGTTGCCGTTGCCGTTGCCGTCGCCGTCGCCGTCGCCGTGAGGTTCCGTATGACGTCAATGGAGATGAAATCGTCGCCGCGCGCCGCCGAACGCTGTATGTGCGAGTGAAAGAGGGCGAGGGACGCGCGCTTTCACGGGAAGTGAACCCACGGCGGAGAACAAACGCGCGTTCTGCGCCGTGCTCCCTTAAGGGCTGCAGAAGTAGGCGTCTCTTTCCTCCTTTACAATCACCATATATGTAGAGCAAATGCGCCTTCTTCCGACGCGCGAAAGGTCATGGGGGAGGGGGAGGGAAGGGAGGCGACGTTTAGCTGCGGCACCAAGTGCCTATTTGGCGCTGAGCCGTGCTCCCTCAAGGGCTGCAGAAGATAGCGCCAACCTTTCCCTTTCCCTCAAGAACCACTTATATATAGTGCCTATTTATATCAGAGGCTCCGGCAACAGTCACCAACGCCGCGCGCGTTCGGTGCGAACGCGGACAAAACGCCGACGGCGTCGACAACAGTTCTGCGTGTTGCCGGTGCTGCTGCATGTCCAAGTTTATACAGCTGATAAAGCTACTATCATTACTCCGTATAGCTCTCTACAAATTTGCTATCGCAATTGATGCTTCGCCTTTCAGGTGAAACTGCGACAACTTTTTTTAACAGATATGACGTCAAATTATTTTTTCTTCCACTGGAAGTGTTCCTTCCTCACACAGATGGTGCTAAGCCCCATGAATCACCGATACGTCGCCATGTTTTGAACGTATGGGCTTCTATGGAAGTATTGCTACCAGGTATATTTACCTTGTATCTTGTCGGTTGAAACGATGGTATGTGTGATAAATAACGCGCAATAGTTGTCCAAGCTCTGCCAGTGTTTTTGCCGTTGATAGACTACGTAAAGGGCGAGGACGTTTTGGCGGGGGATGGCGATGTATCGAAGTTGATGGGTGGGGTCGTCACCTATCATTTATTCTTGCGGCGTATTCACGCCTTTGGTCTGCGTGCAGTGTCGATCCTTAGTTGGTAAAAATGTTTTAGGGTACTGGTGTCGGTGCGCGTAGTCACGTGGTACTTTTTTTCAAATATCGCGCGCTTTCCTTGCAGCCCAAAAAAATGAAAGCCACAGCAACTATCGTCACGGAAGGAAATTATTTGAATATTGCTTAATAGACTCTACAACGTCTGCATTGAAGATTTTCTATTTTAATCAATGCTTTAAAAGTTGCTTACCTAAGGTAACACCAAAAATACTTTCAGTTGCTCAAGAGGACAGTGGACAATGCTAAGTTGGTTGCATTCTTGTAACTCACACGTGCATTTTTTTTTAAGTTGGGCCCGACTTGGCTGAAACACGCTGTATAAGTCACTTCGTTGGTACATATATGCTAGCTTTGTAAATACAGGGTGTCCCAACTACCATGCACCAAGATTTAAAAATATGCAAGCCACGTAGCTGGACAGAACCAAGGTAATGTTGTTTGCCGCCGCTTGGAGATACTCTGATTATGTTTTGCATTCCGCATATTTACATAGTTTGTCTTAACTAGGGAACTTCTTAAATATTATTATTAGATGAAAAGTGTCAATGAGAAAATTATAGAGCAACATGAAAAACTCACAATACGTCGTTCTGTTGCTCAATACGTGCTACATAAAAGTGTTTTTCCTAACGTGAAAGAAGCCCCCGAATACATGCACGCAAAGTGCCTCGAGTGGCCAGTCGCGCGGTAATTATGCGTGCAACGCCGAGATAGCAAACCGACCCAGCAGCACCCACGCCAAACCCCTAAATATAGGCAAAGAAATCTTGGATGTAAAACTTCGGCTTAAAGAAGCAGCGTCAAGACAATAAGAATGCACCATGTTGGCTAAAATAGTTACGGCGTGTTCCTGCCGAGAGGGAGGCCGCGGTCTGGATTCACGGCTGCAGAGCCCGCATGCATTGGGAAACATTCCCACGTTCATATTTAGGTGCGCGTTATTGATTTCAGGCAGGTAAACAAACGTAGAATTGTCCACCGCACTGTCTGTCGTAACACATTGTGCAGCGTTTGGATATTCAGCCCAAGCAATCGAGTCAACCACGATGGGCATGTTGCAAACACAGTATCGGCGTGGGACCGCACGAGGCTTGATTTGAGGTTGTTCGTCACTAACACAATCGTGCTCACGCGCGCTGCACAAAAAAGATCAATGACAAAAAAGTAACATTGTTTCGGAAGGTAAAAGGCAATAAGACCGAATGTTGACGGGAAAAAAAAAGAAGAAAAGTTTGGGCAGCGAGCGAGATGCAGAAACGCACGTTTGAAACCCAATAAGCGAGCTTTTCTTCATTCGTGACATTCGCATCTAGTCAATTTCGTTGCAAGTTGTTTCACCTTTTTATTTTCTTTCAGTTTGTGTGTGAATCTTATTTGATTTTATTACATACCGGACGAAAACAAACAACTAAGCAACAAGAAAAAAAATGTTGATTATCAAATGCCCACACCACGTAAGAAAGCGACTTCGAGGGCAGTGTTTAGTTGTAAGTTGTCGGCATCGGAAATAACTGCAGATGAGTGATCACAGACATTAAAGAAAAAGAAAGAGAGATGCCAGCGTTCTGTGGAAGCATAGGTATCATACAAGTCGGAAAATAAATAGCAAGGAAGGCGACAGAAAAAAAAATACCGTTACAGTTTATGCTAAGGGGAAACAATTTGGACAATATACATTTACTGGGCCGCATTGTGACACCATCGGGATAAAAAAAGAAGAAAAAACTGGAAGGCAGTGGGGAAAGAGAAATGGGAGCAACGGGCAGACATATATGAGTATCGATTCGTGCGTCGAGTCTGGGCGCTTTGCCTAAATGAAATTAATCCGCAGAAAGAGAGACCTACGTGCGTCTAGAGAAAGAGGGGCACCGTCCGTACAGGGAGCGTACAAATACAGCCACCTGCCCGAGGGAGGGTAAGCGGTATAAGAGGAACGAGATAAATGAAATCGCAGGGAGCTGGGTGAGGCAGATGTACAAAATCGACGCCTTTCGGCGGGGTTCCAGATCGATCGATTGATTGAGTAACAGGTGGCGAGCCCTGAAGCTGCAAATGCTTCGAAATGAAGTCGGCAGTTTGCTTTTCTTTATGATTAAATGTATGTAAGGTGATGTTAGCATTTTCTTTGTTAGCCTTTTACGGCCATCGTTGTATTAAAGCTGTCGCTGTCAATTTGTTTTCTGCTACATTTGCTGTTGATTCTTTTTCTCCAGCTTGGTTTAGAGGATTCCCCATGCATCGTTATCGTACATGCTCTCTTGGAAAATGATGATACCGATATTACGCCAATAATAGTATAAAGAGATTAAAGAAGACGTCATAGCGGGTATCGAAATAGTCCCCTTTACGTTTGAAGGTGTGCTGGCTGCCGACGGTGGCGCTAGAATTTTTGTTTTATCACCCGAGTAAGGGTCGGGTAGCTAACACAGCGAGCGATAAGGACGTCGGCAAAATTCAAATGCTAATTTGAGTGATATCCGTGATTTGTCGTCCCCAATCAAAACACGTGTGATATAAGAAACGCTGTGGTGAGACGTCCCAGAATAATCTTGTCAACGTGGGTTTTTTTTCTAACGTGCATCAATATTTATGTACGAGTGTAACTTTGCATTCAATTGCCATCGGAATACGTATAAAACGACCAGGACTCAAACCCGCTACCTGTTATCTGTGTGTAGGTTAGATAACGAAAGCTAATGATACTAGCCATCCGATTGGCTGCAGCATTCGCGATGGTTATATGTCATTCCTTGTTTCTCCGGTAGCCCATCGATCAGTCTAGGATCAGCATTATTACCTCTCTCCTATTACCTTCACCGCCTTCATGAGGACATCAGTAAGGACGTCATATATATGACAAGAAAGTTGCTAACCTTCTCGACAGCGCATGGGCCGAACACACAGTCGTTGTACTTTCTATCGAGAAAAATATGGTAAAGCTTCTAGTGCTGTTCTTTAATTGTAATTTAGTGTAATCGCAGTTCAGTCGTACGATGAAGTCCTAAAAAAATACACTTTACTGAAGCTCAATATGCGGGACATTACTTGAACAAATGCACGACCACTCCCCGTTTACTAAACTGTCTCTCCTGCATGCGTCGCACAAGACACCTGGCGCCGTAACTGCCTCGTGCACTAGCGAATCTCCTCGTTTGTGCAGTTGCTTAGGTAGGGAGATGTTATCACGAAACGAAAACACATCAAAAAACAAAACCACGCTTGGCAGGCAAGCCTGATATAGAATAAATTATAATATCATTTAGCCTATTCAACAAAATTGAACTCAAAATGTTCAGTACAATCAAGATTCATATGCATACTGGATACATGCAGCCAATACAGCAGCTGAGGCAAGAGAATTTGGTTTCGGGATGTAAGAAAGAATTGCTTCGCAATTTACCTAAACTCCGGAAAGAAACGGTCAGTGAGCTGCTTATTTATTCTATTTAAGCCTTGTCATCACATGATGGCCCTTGTGTTCTCCGATGAAAAAGAAATAATAATAATAAAAACAAAACGAATTACATACGGGCCAAATTAAAATCAGGCAAAGCATCGAGCCACTGGCCAGCTTATCTGGTTACACTGAACCGTCTCGACACTATGAAAGCTGCTCAAATTGGCTCCCTGCAGTTCATATTTCAAACGCTTAAGCCGTGAGCTAGGACATCGATCCTATTTTGCGACGTTCTGCCTATCGTTGTCGAGAAAAAGTGCGGCGATGAGCTTAGGAATCTGTGAGTGAGAAATCGCAGGAGCAAAAAAAAAAAGTATAAGCAATGTTAGCGTAGGAGAGAGTAGGGCAGAGAAATAAACGTTTTGCGATGGGGTCGTTATGACAATGCTCGTTTTTTTTTCAGGACCGCACACTATCGTCGCCCGCCAGACGTAGATTGTAATCCAAACATGAGGCTTAATACCTGTGATTAAGAGGATTATTTAGGCACGTTCGACCTCTTCGATTGTCGAATTCATCGCCTAATTCATAGTAATCGTGAAAAAATAACTGTCAGCCCTTCCGTTGGGGTGGAGATGGAAGACCAGCGAAGCTGTACTATGGTGGTAATTATGTATTTCCAATTATGACTATTAAGATGTGATGGTGTAATTGGTTATTTGAACTAACAAAGAATGAGAAATATATATGATCCGGTGGTTTTCATCTATTTAGTGACCACAGGGACCCTGGCCCTGTGGTCACTACGGTCCACCGCCATAGGGTGTACGGCAAAGGTTGGCACGTTCTTCATAAACACGTAACCAACGCAGGGCGCGTTCTGTGCGAACGCGGGCAAAACGCCGCCGCCGTCGACAACAGTTCTGCGCATTCTTTGTGTGACCACACACAACCGCTGTCAGCAAGCGCCCCAGCAGCAGCGGGCGAAGGTTCGTGCGCGGTCTGTCGCTTCAACGGAAACTGAGCGGCGAAAGCACAGCGCATACAAAGGTTGGAGCCGTGTTGCAGATCACTTTCACGATGCAGTGCGCGCGACCGCCCGGCGCCCAGAGAGAGTCGGCGGCACCGGCGGCAGAGGCCGGCATGGCTGCGCGCATGCGCCGCGGTGGCAGAGCGGGATGATAAGTGGTTCTTGAGGGAAAGGGAAAGGTTGGCGCTATCTTCTGCAGCCCTTGAGGGAGCACGGCTCAGCGCCAAACAGAGCGGGCACGCACACGCACAGTCTACGGGGCCTCGATGCCCTCCTCGCCCACCGCTCCCCTTCCACTGGGGAGTCGCGTTTGCTCGCCGCCATGCGTTCGCTGCCCGTGAAAGCGGGCATCCCTCGCCCTCGCGCGCTTTCACTCGCACATAAGTAGCGTTTGCTCTCCTCTGTGCGCTCACTCCCCGTGAAAGCGCGCGTTCCTCGCCCTCATGCGCTTTCACTCGCACATACAGCATACGGCCAATGAGAGTTTTTTTTTATTGCGATAGCAATTATATGGACACTCAAAAGCAGATTTCTGCCGTCGGCGTCGCCGTCGCCGTCGCCGTCGCCGTCGCCGTGAGGTTCCGTATGACGTCATTTGGAGATGAAATCGTCGCCGCGCGCCGAACGCTGTATGTGCGAGTGAAAGGGCGCGAGGGGCGCGTCTTTCACGGGGAGTGAACGCGCGGCGGAGAACAAACGCGCGTTCTGCGCCGTGCTCGCTTAAGGGCTGCAGAAGTAGGCGTCTCTTTTCTCCTTTACAATCACCATATATGTAGAGCAAACGCGCCTTCTTCAGACGCGCGAGAGGCCGTGGGGGAGGGGGAGGGAAGGGAGGCGACGTTTAGCTGCGGCACCAAGTGCCTATTTATATCAGAGGCTCCGGCAACAGTCACCAACGCCGCACGCATTTTGAGCGAACGCCGGCAAAACGCCGATGGCGTCGACAACAGTTGTGCGTGTTGCCGATGCTGCTTCATGTCCAAGTTTATACAGCTGATAAAGCTAATATCATTACTTCGTATAGCTCTCTACAAGTTTGCTATCGCAATTGATGCTTCACCTTTCAGGTGAAACTGCGACAACTTTTTTTTCTATTGCCGGGACGCGACCATCGAAGAGTGAGCCCTTAACAGCCTTGCTGTAAAAATCACCAGCCCTTCCCCTGTCGAGAAAATGGGGGTATGCGAAGCTTGTCGTATGTGTATCTGACCTTCGTCACCCGCCGCGGTAGCTCAGTCAGCTAAGATCTCGTGCTGCTGAGCACGAGATCGCAGGATCAAATCCCGGTTGCGGTGGCCGCATTTCGATGGAGGCGAAATGCAAAAACGCCCATATGCTTGCGTTGTTCTGCACGGTAAAGAACCCCAGTTGGTCAAAATTAATCCGGAGCCCTCCACTACGGCGTGCCTCATAATCAGAACTGGATTTGGCACGCAAAACGCCAAATTTAATCGAATCTGACCTTCGTCAAGGTAACGTAAAGTTCACGACATGTCGCGGTAATAAAGCATAAACATTTTAAACATAAAGAGAAAGCTGGTGATTTTCTTTCTTTCCTTTTTGTCCCTGGTATGTGCCATTGAGCCTGGACCCTTTGTGGCACTATTACCACTTTTCTGCGTGACACCACCACCACCACCACCGACGAAACTTGTGAGCCTGTAAAGCTTCGTCTAAAAAGTTCTTTTTTAAGTTTTTTAAGTTTATAGTGGGTCTCTTTGCATTGTATTATTTTTTTTTTTGGGGGGGGGGGGAGGGGGTTCAATACAAGTAACAACAGTGCTGGAATGACCGTAATATGGGATGAGGAGAAGCACTGAGTTATTCCAAGAACGTCTTGGAGCAATGTATAATACTTTAACAATTCGGCCCCAATGATAGGTAACACCGAGATCATTGAAAGCTAGAGAATTGTGAACGTGTGCTGGCTAAAATAAAAATTAAAAAAGAAAGACGATGGTTGAAAGGAGACGAAGAGATATTTTCATCTTTCTTCTGCGTTGACCTACTTCATGTTGATTTGCTGCCGGAACGTTCTCAAATAACGTTACGTTATCAACCTTAAATGATTAATAATTGGACAATCTATTTCTTGTGGGAAAGCAGGCGCATAAGAGTAGTGGACATTTCCATTCTCATACAAATCAAGAAATCACGCAAGAATTTATATTTCTGTTATCTGGCGTGTATTCTTATAATTTCATCTCAAATTTGGAATACTGAACTGCGACCTTTTAGTGGGAACTACTGCTGGTGATTAAAGACCGACGACTATAGGTCCTTCACTGGTCGGGGATAAAATTTCAGAACGCTCTGGAGAAATAAATATTGTTATACTGTTTTACGAATTCTGGTGTACCACGGACCCGAGCACATGGGGGTTGGATCCTCCCGCGCTTATCCGTGCGCGGCTTAGCCGTGTCCGGGGAAAAGGGGATCCTGGGGGTTGAGCCGATGCCGGGCGTTTGGACCTTTACGGCCCCTCGGCGGAGGCAACACACCTCTTTGGCCTCTGCTTCACGTAGACGGCACCCCCGGACTGACCCACCCGGGGGAAATCGGTGGTCGCCTTTTCCTGTCCCCCTCTCCAACCTTTTGCTTTCCTATCTCCCTTCTTTTGCTCTCCTATCATCTCTTCTCTTCCGTCACTTCCAAATTTTCACAGGCGGCTTGGGTTAACCTTGTGTATGTGCCCTCTCTTGGGTATCTTATATTGGGTTATAGCAGCAATGCACGGCTGGCGCCTGCAGCCTTACACGTTAAGTGCTGCAGCGTCCCCTAGTTGGGCTCCGTGGTGGGTGGCCGCCATTGCCGCCGAAATATACCAAACAATTATGGGAACACCTGCATTTCCCCGTTTACTTGATCGTCACTCTCACAAGAGGGGACGCACCGATGAACTATTTAACCTCTTCAAACCAAAAGAAATCTTCCCCCGATTCCAAGTAGTGCACAGCGAAAAAACTGGAAAGCCAGCTAGAACCGTATCCCCTTTTCTTGTTGCGAAAGGCTTGACTGACGCCCTTGGCACAGGTTATAAAGTCACCAAAATGGCGAGCGGGGACCTTCTGCTTGAGATCCGCAATAAAGAGCAGCACAATAACCTCAACAAACTTGTGGCATTCGGAGACATTCCTGTCACCGTTTCACCTCATCGTTCTATGAATACAGCACGCGGTGTAGTGTCTGATGCAGATCTCATCGACTTGTCCGAAACCGAACTATTGGAAGGCTGGAAAGAGCAAAACGTAACCAATGTACAGCGTATCACTATCAGACGAGACAATAAAGAAATTCCTACAAAACACCTTATTCTGACCTTTGCCACTTGCGATCTGCCACAAACCATAGAAACTGGATACACAAAGATAGCTGTCAGGCCATACATACCTAATCCCAGAAGATGTTTCCAATGTCAACGATTTGGCCACGGCTCGCAAAGCTGCCGTGGTAAACTCACATGTGCGAAATGTGGAACCCAAGGTCATTCCTCAGATAACTGTGAAGCGACACCTCACTGTATAAACTGTGACGGTGAGCATCCAGCTTACTCCCGATCTTGTCCTAACTGGAAAAAAGAAAAGGAAATTATCACTCTAAAAGTGCGTGAGAATATCTCTTTCAAGGAAGCACGTCAAAGGTGCTCACCATTCCACAGCAAAACCTATGCCGAGGCGACGCGTCAGGGGGCAGCGTCGAACCGGCCTCCGCCACCTGCCCGGCTCGCGCATAGTGAGCCGTTGGCTGTGGCGCCCTCCGCCCCTGCGGTGGCTGCAGTCAAGTCTGCTCCACCCACCCAGACAGAGAGACCGGCTACCTCAGGGACGTCGGGTCTCAAGACCACGCCCCACCAGGCGAGGTCTGAAAGACGAACTAGCAGCCCGCACGTGCGGGCATCCAGTGCCTCCCAGGAGGCAATGGACACAACACCGGCACCATTGGTGCCCAAAAACCGGCGTGGCTCTCTCGAGCGCGCTAAAACCAACAAAAAACCCATAACGGGGCCAAACGACGGTCCTGTTACTTAAGACACTACACAACTGAACACAGAACACTCTCTTCAACAAGATGGCGGTACAAATTATTCATTGGAATGCCCGTGGCATTATAAACAACTTAGACGACATCAAAGAAATAATACAAGAATTTAATCCTAGGCTGTTCTGTGTTCAGGAAACACACTTAAAGACATCTAATACAAATCTCCTAACACACTATACATTATTTCGCAAAGATCGCGATGACGGCCACACCGCGTCTGGCGGCGTGGCCATTATAGCTCAGAGGTCAGTTGCTTGCCAACACCTCCACCTTCAAACAAATCTAGAGGCAGTAGCTGTTAGGGCAATACTGTTTGACAGGTTGGTGACAGTCTGTTCACTGTACGTACCACCCGAACATCGTTTGACGCTTACGGAACTTCATACGCTTGTCAATCAGCTCCCTGAGCCATTCATAATAACAGGTGACCTGAATGCCCATAATATGCTTTGGGGCGACTCGCGCTGCGATGCAAGAGGGCGTACTGTAGAAGACTTTCTTTTATGTTCTGGTGCGGTTCTGCTGAATAAAAAAGAACCCACCTTCTATAGCGCCACACATAATTCATACTCATCAATAGACCTAACCATAGCCTCTCCAACTCTGATGCCATACCTTGACTGGAAGGTCATAAAGAACCCTTACGGAAGTGACCACTTCCCTATTGTTTTAAATATAACAAAACAAGCTAGCTGCCCTCCACAGGTTCCTCGATGGAAAACCGACTCGTCTAACTGGGAACTGTTTAAAAAGATTACGTACTTGGAGTGGGATGCTTTAGTTTCTTTTAATATAGACGATGCTGTGGCATATTTGACAGGTTTTATCATTGACGCCGCTGAAAAATGCATAAAACAAACTAATGGACTTGCTAATAAGCGTCGTATACCCTGGTGGAACGACGAATGTAGAGAGGCAAGAAAAAAACAAAATAAGGCTTGGCGCCTGCTTCGTCACTCTCCAACTGCGGAGAATCTCGTTAATTTCAAGCAGGCAAAATCACAGGGCAGGAGAACACGTCGACGTGCTAAGCGAGACAGTTGGGAAAAATACATATGTAGCATCAACTCTTACAAGGATGAGAATAAGGTTTGGAACAGGGTGAACAAATTAAATGGCCGGCAAACACAACCACTTCCCTTAGTAAACACTCAAGGCAACAGCATGAAAGAGCAAGCAGATTTCCTGGGCGAACATTTTCAAAGTATTTCTAGTACATCACACTATGGGCCAACTTTTCTAAAGTTCAAGGAACGCGCAGAGCGGGAACGCCTCGAACGAAAAAGCACAACAGATGAACCTTACAACAGTCCGTTTAGTCTCGCTGAACTCAAGGCCTCTCTCAGTTCTTGCACCAACTCCGCACCAGGTGGTGACCGCATAATATATGAAATGATTAAGAACCTGCACTCAGAAACACTAAACACGCTTCTGTCTCTTTATAATACCATGTGGATATCTGGACATATTCCATCCTCATGGAAGGAAGCCATTATCATCCCAATTTATAAACAAGGCAAGGACCCCGCACTAGCTATAGGCCAATAGCACTGACAAGCTGTATGTGCAAGTTATATGAAAAAATGGTGAACCGGCGTCTTATATATTTCCTCGAAAGCAACCGTCTACTTGACCCGATGCAATGTGGTTTCAGGGAAGGTAGGTCAACAATAGACCACCTCATTCGCATTGAGGCAAACATCAGAGACGCTTATATACACAAACAATTCTTTCTCTCTGTATTTCTCGACTTGGAGAAAGCCTATGACACAACATGGCGATTCGGAATCCTCCGAGACCTATCTGCAATGGGTGTACGCGGCAACATGATAAACATGATAGAGAACTACTTGTCTAACCGCACGTTCTGCGTAAGAGTGGGCAATGCCCTGTCCAGAAGTTTCACTCAAGAGACTGGTGTGCCACAAGGGGGCGTGCTTAGTTGCACCCTTTTCATTGTGAAAATGAATTCCCTCCACAAAGTCATTCCATCCTCTATGTTTTATTCAATATATGTCGATGATGTGCAGATAGGATTTAAGTCTTGTAACCTTGCAATATGCGAGCGTCAGGTTCAGCTCGGACTGAACAAAGTGTCAAATTGGGCAAATGAAAATGGTTTTAGGCTAAACCCTCTCAAAAGCTCCTGTGTACTTTTTTCTAGAAAGAGAGGCCTAATACAGGATCCAGATATTATGCTGCATGGACAGCACATACCAATCAACACGGAACACAAATTTTTAGGCATTATACTCGACACAAAACTAACCTTCATTCCTCATATCAAGTATCTCAAAGCTAAGTGCCTGAAAACAATGAACATCCTGAAAATACTGTCACACACAACATGGGGTAGCGACAGAAAATGCCTCATGAACCTCTATAGGAGCCTAGTACGATCGCGGTTAGACTACGGCGCAGTAGTGTATAACTCTGCTACCCCCAGTGCTCTGAAGATGCTGGACCCTGTGCATCATCTTGGTATCCGCCTCGCCACCGGTGCCTTCAGGACAAGCCCTATTCAAAGCCTCTATGTAGAATCGAACGAATGGTCCCTTGATCTACAACGATCATATTATACTTTTAATTACTTTCTGAAAGTACACACTGATAAAGACCATCCTTCTTATAATACCATCAACGATATGACCTCTGCAACACTTTTTCATAACAAGCCTGCAGCAAGAGAGCCATTCTCGCTCCGTGTGAAGAGGATCAGCGAAGATATGGACGTTCCGTTTCTTGAAAATCGCCTAATGGCTCCTGCTAAGCCGTTACCACCGTGGTTGTGGCACATCATTGACTGCGACACGTCATTTGTGGAAGTAACGAAGCACGCTCCAGAGGCCCACATTCGTATGCATTTTCTAGAGTTACAATTTAAGTACTCGTGTCCAGAATATTATACAGATGCGTCTAAATCGCATGCCGGCGTATCTTATGCAGCCGTCGGCCCAACCTATTCGGTGTCCGATGTTCTCCACCCTCACACAAGCATCTTTACAGCAGAGGCGTATGCAGTATAGTCCGCTGCGAAACACATCAAGCAGTTAAAACTACATAGGGCGGTCATATACACAGACTCATTAAGCGTCGTTAAAACATTGATGTCATGCTGCAAACACAAAAATCCAGTAATTGCAGAACTTTTCTCCCTCCTATGTACTATTTATGCCTCTGGCCAACATGTAACGCTATGCTGGGTGCCTGGACACAGAGGTATTGAAGGTAACGTGCTAGCAGACCGAATGGCAACTTCCTTAGATACAAAATCTTGCAACATGTCCATAGCTGTTCCATTTGTTGACCTAAAGCCATATTTGCGGAAAAAACTGAGAACGTACTGGCAACATCAGTGGGACGCTGAAATTCTTAATAAGCTCCACGTGGTTAAGCCACATTTAGGGTATTGGCCATCACTGACCAATTCAAGACGAAGTGATGTCCTATTCTGTCGTCTCAGAATAGGACACACTTATGGTACACACAGTTTCTTGCTGACTGGCGGTGACCCTCCAATGTGTAGTAGATGTGGGGACACCCTCAGCGTTCAGCATGTCTTCCTGGAATGCCGCGAAGCACAAGCCGAGAGGAAAAGACACTTCCCTTTAGCATATAGGCAGTGTATACCACTTCACCTAGCACTGTTTCTAGGCAGAGAACCGCTATTTGACATGAAGTCCGTTTTAGCCTTTTTAAATGACGTTCGTACGCTCAACGTATTCTGCCCAAGAAATTCGTAGCACGGCCTCCTGCGAGAGACCGCTGTTGCGATGTCAATCTTTGTTTATAGCACATGCCTTGGGCCCCTTGTACTCAAGGTACCTGGTGAGGCTGTTGTGCTACTCGTTGTCAACCATCACTTTTTCATTTTTAAATACATGTTATCACAACCTTCTTCCACCTTTCAACTCATAGCATACGCCACTTCAGTCACTATCATTATTTTACTACCTATATGTTTTACGCCATTTACAGCGACAGTTTTTAGGCCCCTTTACAGCCATGTCACATCTACCATGAGAAAGTCATTGCCCGCGTCATAACAGCTCATCAATTACATTACCACTTGTCATGGCGCTCTTTGGCCATATATGGCCCTTGCGCCATTAAACACCACACATCATCATCATCATCAATTCTGGTGTAGAGTATTACAGCTTCCATGGTGTAAACGCACCCGCCGTGGTTGCTCAGTGGCTATGGTGTTGGGCTGCTGAGCACGAGGTCGCGGGATCGAATCCCTGCCACGGCGGCCGCATTTAAATCGGTGCGAAATGCGGAAACACCCGTGTGCTTAGATTCAGGTGCAGGTGGTCCAAATTATTCTAGAGGCCCCTCCACCACTGCGGCGTGCCTCATACTCAGATCGTGGTTTTGGCACGTCAAACCCCATAACTATTTTTAATGGTGTAAACACACGCCTCATACGCGTAATTGAAGACGCACTTTGGCCATCCCCATTTGCTGTAGTTCCCGCACGTCCATCTGCGTTTCTGATTGGCATAAGAGGATACATAAAAACGTCTATGCCCTTCAATACCAAATCAAACGTCATCAGCAGAAACAATTACGTTCCTTTTCATTGCCATCATACTCATTCTGCTAACATTTATTTGGACACTGTAAAAGCCGATACTCGCATAGGAGACGCAGTCGGCAAATCGACAGGCTGAGGAGATCGAAGCGCACCTTAAGGTACTATATAGTGTCATCGAAATCTATTACAGGGTATCATTACCTTTTTGTCTCTTATAGTGAACGATTTAAATCAGAACAGTGCGCTTTTTATAGTTCCCCGCTTATTCTGCGCTCACAGTTTGCATTTGCAAATATGTTAATGTAGAAATTCTGAAACATGGAAGCTTTAACCGACAACCTCTTGCTTTATAAATTAGGTTTGGTTGGCTTGCCTTATCGCTCGAGAAACTGTGACAAAAAGAAAATACATAAACATTACCGCTGTTGACTTACATGTATTGATTACCGTTTCGTTTAGTTCTATTCAGTACAAGCACAGTCCTTATGCAAGCTTGATGACGCTCGTCTGCTGATTCGTCGCCACCTACTCAAGCAGCATCCAGACCAGCGCGTCGCAAATGGAACGTTCCCGCCGCGTGTACGTGGTCGAGGCTTGCTTCGTCGCGCTAGAGCGCAACTACTCAAGCTAAGGGTTGGCTGTGTTAACGTGCACGAACGTTTATACAGACAAGGACGCGTGACTAGTCCATCGTGTACGTCTTGCGGTGGCTGCGAGACACTTCAGCACCTGATATTGGAGTGTCCCGCTTTCAGTGCGCAATGCATATCGCTAGTGAGGGACTATCATTTCCTTGGCCTGCGGTGTACCACACTAGACGAATGTTTGTACCCCATTGGTTGTGCGTCTCGACGTGATCAAGGTCATCGCGCTCTCCTTACATTTCCTAGAAGCAACGAACTTAGGGGCACGTTTTTAACCCAGCAACTATTTCTTTTATTTTACATTCTTTAGTAGCATGACCTGCAGGGACGGGCCCTACTGTATGTTGTACTTTAGTCTTTGAGATTTGTCATCTCGCTCTTTCTTTCCTCCCCTCCTTCCTATCTTTCCTTTCTATGTTTGTCTCGTCCTTTCTGAAGCGTAGGCAGGCGTTGTGCCCCTTCTGGTGGCAGTTGCCAGCCTTGCTCCTTCCTTTTTCTTTCCTGTATATATGTTTACAACTCAAATAATAATAATAATAATAGTTCTATTGTCTTTTTTTTTTCAGGCGCATATGTTCCAGTAGGACAGCTTATCAAGTCCGAAATAGAGCGAACTTGCAACAGCACCATCCCGCGGAGCGGACCGTGAGCAGATATATGGTAATATTTCTGGTGGCGAGTTCTCGATGTCCTTCTCTTTTTTTTCTCCTCGGGATAGAATCAGCCACGCTTCTACGGTACGAATGCGCTGGTAACAGAACTTATGTTGTGTTACCTTTATTCGGCAAAAAAGCTATTACACAAGCTTGTAGACTGCGAATCCTCAAATATACGCGAGGCTGTCCTCTCTCTCTCTCTCTCACTCTCTCCTGTCTCTTCATCCCTATACCCCTTTCCCCAATGCAGTGTAGCAAACCGGACGTGCGTCTGGTTAACCTCCCTGACTTCCCTCTCCTCTATTCTCTCTCTTCCCTTTCCTCTCTGCCTGTCCTCTCTTCTTCATTACACAAACTAACACTGAAATTATTTCGACACTGGAATTCTGGACAGTAATCTGCTCCACAGTTTTCTGAAATACACACTGCGGCGGCTCAGCGTACACGGCGTTGCGTTGCACAGCCCGAAGTAGTTCTTCTTCTTCTTTCTGTGGTTTTACGTGCCAAAACCAGTTCTGATTATGAGGCACATCGTTGTGAAGGGCTCCGGATTAATTTTGACCACCTGGGGTTCTTTAACGTGCACTACAACGCAAGCACACGGGCGTTTATGCATTTCGCCTCCATAGAAATGCGGCCGCCGGGGCCGGGATACGATCCCGCGACCTCGTGCTCAGCAGCGCCTTAGCTGACTGAGCCACCCCGGCGGGGGCCCTAGGTAGTGGGTTGGACTCCCGGTCGATGGTGCCACATTCGAATGGAGGCGTAATGCAACAAGCGCGCGTGTATCGTGGAATGGGTGCACTTTAAACAACCCCAGGAGGCCAAAGTTAATGCGGTGCTCCCCACTACAGTGTCCCTCATAAACCGCTGTACAGTTTCGGGATGTTCAGGCCGCAATATTTGTTTTATGGAACAGAAATAAACAATAATTAGAATAAAATAACCGAGCTTGATTAGCAACTGGTGAAACTGACAGAAGTGTGTATTAATTGGTCAGAGTAATGCGCTGAAGGGGCAATGGCCGATAACCTTGGCCACGACGTCGTACAGCGAATTGTACGAGGTTGCCTGTAAGAAGTCGGATAGTGTAGACAGCTGCAAAAGCACCAGCATGCATTATACAATGTCATCACATGACTAAGCTATAGTAACTTCCTACCCACCGTGGTGGCTTAGCGGCTATGGGGTCGCGCTGCTATGCTCTAGGTCGCGGGATCGAATCCCGGCCACAGCGGCAACTTATAGATGGGGGGCAATCTGCGAAAAACCACCAGCGTACGGTGCGTTCCGTGCTTCGTTAAAATACCCCAGGTGGCCGAAATTAATCCAGAGTCTCACACTATGACGTGCCTCATAATTATATCGAGCTTTTGTGGCGTAACCCTAACATTAAAAAAATATTTTAAAGGAAATTCCTTGGCAGGGTTTGAAAGTACATCGGGCTAGTTAGCCCGATATACATTGTGAACGTATATAGCGCTAAGCGGAAAAGGAATGCGAGAAAAAAAGAGCGCCTGTCCTGTATCTTGTCTTCTGTTGCGTTTTTTTTTTTTTTTGATCAGCGCAACTTTCGGAATTAACTTCCTGTTTATGTCTTTTTTTTTTTTCTTGTTTAGAAGTCTGAAAGATGAACGCTGACTGCCACACCCATTACATAATACAATGCGCAAGAAACGCATGAAAGACAGGTTATACGCTTAAAGAAAGTAACGGACGCTTCTGGAGGAAGCCCATCATTAATTTAGAGTAACTCTGTCCCACTTCCATTCACTTCATGCAGAAAAAAATTTTTAAAAATAAAGGGAAAAGATTTAACCAAAAGTGAGATCTTGAGTTCTGAAGCACAGCGATCGATGCGCTTAGTGGCTCGAATCGAGGAGTCGAAACGAGTCGACGCACCGAGAAAGTGCGTTACGGGCAACATTGATCTGGATTAACGCTTTCAGGACTCAGCGACTCGTTTTGGCTGAAGCGACGTCGTTCCGGAAAAGTTTGCTGTTTCTTAGGGCCAGGTTTGGTGTGGACGCGAGATAAGCACGCATTGGCGGTAGCTTTCCATTAATTCAAAATTTGGCCCGGAGGTTCTCATTTCCCATGGATATATAGAATGCGAGCGAACAACAGAAGTCGCGTCAAGTTGATGCTAATACGGTGCTCGGCACTGCGTAAGATACCTCGCTTCAAAACTGTCTGCAACGTAACCGCTGAAGATATGTGCAGCTGTAAAATGAACTTACGTGTATCCAGAATACTCATTCCGAAATTTATTTGTAAAAAAAAAAAACCATGGCGATGGGACTAACTGTGAGCAAAACACTAATGTTAATGATTTCGTCGTTCCACTGAACTTGTGCCCAAATACGTGCCCTCGCGAGCAACTACCATGACGACACGCTTAGACGTATAACCACAGCTTACAGGGGTGATGAAAGTGTTTACGTGTAAACGAGGTAAATAATTTCGCACCCAGCTCCCTGCGAAACGAAGCTGTAGAAATATCTTTTACGCGGATCATTCCTGCACTCACGAAAACAAAAAAGAAAAAAAAAAAAAGAAAGAGAAACGATCATTCAGCGCTTCGAACCATCGTCAGCACGACAATACTTAAGGCAATAGGAGTATTAAAAATAGAGAAGGCTGGGAAAGCAAATCTTTTTAAAAGCATATGAAGTATTTCAAAAGAAACCATCATTGGTGCCCGTTTAATCGAAAAATCAATGCCACGAGCCGTTCGATTTACAATGCTCATCGCTCAGTGGGTAACATCGACTTGTGCAACATTTGAGTGTACGTTCTTCTCATTTTCTTGCTTTTATTGTCGTGCATGCGATTATTTCTCACTTCAACACAAGTAGAATATGTCTGGTTGATCGGATTGGTTTAGTAATTAGTTCAATATTTCTCAAAACTACCATGAAAAGCAGCACCTTTTATTTAGGAACAAAATATAACGCAATGGTATGGAACTGCATATTGCGCTATACAGCGGATGGTTGCCAGTGGCAACAAACCTATGTAGGGTCTTTTCGTTTTTTTATAAAGTGTTACTCGAGGGAATTATTGTTTCTCACTCACGAAAGAACATAATTAAAATATAAGGTTTTGTGCTCGCTGCAGCTGTATAGGTAAAAAGGACAAGTAAATATGCAAAACTACCGTGGAAGAGCGGCTTTACTACGCGATATGCTTGCCTAAAACTGCTGTTAGAGATAAACTTATGTGTCTTCAACAGGTAAAATAAGCTAAAGACCTTTTGGTTTGAATTCACAGTAGTCTCAGGAGACGACGCATGAAAAGGAGTGTCCGCAGCACCTTGCTTAATGTGTGGCAAATACGAATTTATAAAATACAGATGTAGTCGGATACGGCATCTTCACACAATTATGCAGTGCACGCATTGCCGAGGAAGCGAAGACGCTGTATACGAGTAAGCAGGAAGTTGGGAAAAGAACGATAGGCTAAACATACGTGTTAAAGAACAGCGATATACAGCTACACACATTTGTACACAGCTCTGCGAGAGAAGTGACGAGCAAAGGAAAACAGCCATAACAAGCCGAAAAACAGCTGATACATTCGACAAGGAGCGAAAAACAAGCTTGTCCCTACTTCCTGCAGTGCACACAGAAGCGAAAGTGGCGACACTTGCCAGTTCAGAAAGAGAAGTCGCATGCACGCCTAGGGGTGAGACGCCGCATTTCTTGTGCAGACGAGAATATTAAAATTTACTTGTGCCTCACACAGGGCCGGGAGGGGGGGGGGCAGCTAGAAGGGGGAAGGCATCCTTGTGTAGGCCCAGGATTCGCACATTTTCTTTTATTTTTGAGTTTCTGTAGCAGTTCCATCTGTTTGCACCAGATGCCTTTGACAGCTTCACTTTGTTTGTGTGTAGCAGTCTGTTCGTTCAGCGTGTCTCGGTGAGAGAGCAGACGACGTTGGGAAGTAATTAAAGCGAAGGTCGCAGATAAGCCTCGCGTGGCCGGCTTCATAATCAACCTGAGGTGTAGGCCTTTCTTTTGTATTAAATAAACAAGAAACGAGTGTCGATATTGGCCGCATATGCTAATGTTCATCGGAACGTAACCGACTTCAAAGAGGTGTGGACTTTTCATATTTTACCTTATAGCAGCTTGGCTGTTACCTTAGCTATTATGGGACACTGTGGCTCCAGGCCTTCGGCTATGTATTAAAGAATAATATCACGTGCGTATTATCAGCACGCTAATGCCAACGTAAGAAAGCGCTGTTGCTATTCCGAGTGGGTCAGATACTGTCATCCATCCTACGGCGATTCGTCCCGACGAGGTGGACTTGAGTGCTTATCTTTCAGGGGAGTGGCACTGAATACGCGCGAGAAATCCTCTCAGCATTCCCTTTGCAGAAAAAGAGTGTAGGTTTTTGTTATAAATTTCATAAAATCTCACTGAAAAACACTCCGTACAGATGGTTAACCAGCGAAGCTGAAACGTGCAACTCCGGTGTTCATCTCTGGGTTAATCCCGACGTTACATTAAAGTCTTTCTGAATTATTGGTTACGTCGCTGTGTTTCTTATTGAGGTTACACACACGTTCGGCTGCGACGGAGAAAACGTCGTCACTGACGGTATACCCGCAGTCCACCGTTGTCGCACTGCCACTTGCGATTCTTCAAAATTATATTGCCTCAGAATTAAATCTGTCACGTCATCTAAGACAATGAATGGCTCATACCCCCGTAAACGCGGCCTCCCCATCACTACGACAGAAGTGAAACTACGCAGGAGTGATGAGCGGCAACGCAGTCCGCTGTGGAAGAATGCAACGACGACGAACGCTGCAGCAGTGGCACGAGCGCGGTCGCGCGCTTGTGTTGAGGGGCGCCAACGAGCCAGCTGTGGAAGATGACGACGACGGTCGAGCCATTGCTGATGATGATAGTTTCTGCGTATGGGCGACAGATGGACGAATCGGCTAGCCATATACAGTATCGGTGTAACAATTGTTTTACGCGTATTTAGAATGAACATTAGGATCACGTACGACTCACTGCTCCTTATCAATCGATGCCGTGCAGGGAGCCGGAAAATATGGTACATATGCAGACAGGCATATGCAGACAGGCATCATATCCCCCAGTAAATAAACGCCGAAGGGGTGGCTACATGCAAACTGCGCAACACGAAGGACATCATATTATTTATTAGATTATAGAGTATTTATATCGTGGCTTAAAATTTGTCTCGAACAGACGCCATACCAAGTCATGAGTTAAAGCCAAAAGATATGGGAGACCTTCAACGCACGTTAATGGAAGTCATCTAAGTTAGCTAATTATATTTCTTTACCGGCCACATGTACACGTACTGTGTCACGTGGCCCTTCTTCACAGCGGTGCTCCGTTTTATGCACGCGGTGTCCACACGTTTAGCCTTGAATAGATCTACTAAGCTTTAACGATGTAATTTGCACGCTCGCAATGGCGGGACGAGCGTCGCGCCCGGGCTATGCGGTTCCAAAGCTCAGGTGTATGTGAGCAGTCGCGTAAAAAGAGAATGTCACCAGCAGTGATGAAACGAGTTGAGGCCACGCCGCAACGTTGGCGGCCTGCGTGACGAGGCTCGTTCACCCACATGCCGCTTAAAACGCTTAGCTCAATTAGATGCTGAAGTTGACGCGGCGCGAAAATGTAGGCTGTAAGCGAGCGATGAAGGGGATGGCGGCTCAAAAGACACCTCCCGAGTTTACCGCCTTTATCTCCAATCTACGTAAATCAAAGAAAGCACTGTCCTCGGTATAGGTTAGGGTCTTCCCGAAAAATAATATTGATAATAATGACGCTCGTACGCACGAGAATGACAGGTAATGTCCCAGACTTGCCCGCGCAGCAGTGTGCGATTTGGCCCTCGCTTGCGTGATCAGAAAAGGGAGGCTTATTTTCAGAATTCGAGTCGAAGTTGTGGTGCAGTTCTCTTCTTTTGGCTTAGGACGGCGGTTTCGGAGAACAAGACAAGATTCGTGCTAACCACGTGGCAAAAAGCCAAGTGTGATTTAATGTGCCTCGCTTGTGTAACAAGCAGAGACGCATAAGAATCAATGAGAAACAGCGCTTACGCGCTGCACACGTGGGCTAAGATACAGTGAACTCCACATAAAAGTAACTCGCTTAAACGGAAATGCCTGATGAAAGGAACAATGGTATAAACTTGAGTTGACCGCCCATACGCACAAAGCTAACAAATTTCGGTTAAACAGAACGCATCTTTTCGTGAACTCAGGTTAAGCGGAACTTTAACCGAAACTACCGCCCACTTCAGCAGCGCATGTAACGCGAGAAGTCTGACGGACTTGTCAAATGGTGATACTATAAATGAAAAAAAAATGCTATCAATCAAACAGTTGCGGGGAAGTTAATGCAAATTAAAGACTTCGAAGTTGCAGCAGTGTTTCCACCATGAAAACTTCGCTAGGAAAGTAATGAGGTCACATGGTGAAAGGGAGTCAGCAATATATTGCAGCCAGCTTGGCACTACTGATTCGTTCACAGCGTCAAGAATGAGAGACCTCAGATGGCGCCCTTGCTACCGGCTCTGATGACATAGTTGAAAAAACTTGATGGAGTTCGGGGCGAAGACAGAGTTGCAGTTGGTAGTCTGCAATGCTATTTTTATGTGAGTGCACTGCGCAGCATAATTGGGAATCCTTTCGCACTTGAGCAAAAGTGCAAAAGAAGCTGCAATGTTAGAAGCAGAACACAATAAAATCATTTTCCCCCGAAGCTATTAATATAAAACATTCGGACACTATTTCGAATAGAACGATCGTTTGTGATTTTTCTGAACTTTGCTTAATTGAAACTTCGGTTAAACAAAACACATTGTTTTATCCCTTCTAGTTCCGGTTAGGCGAAGTCTATTTATATAACTGGTTTTCGTCATATAGAAACTCAAAGACACGGTTTCACGATAGACAACTCTAAAGCTTTGACAGTTTCACAGGTTGACTGTACACTCGTCGTGATTGAGTGGTCGTCGTGACTGAAGGCAAAACAACGTCATCGAACTGTGATTTGTCTCTTTTATCTCTTAGCGCAAGCAGATCACAGAAACTAACTAGTAACTATATAGTCTGATAAACAAAGAACACATAAGCAATCTGACATTCAATCGAGAAGAATTGTGAACGACTTGATGATTGAAAATTAGTTGGCAACTGATTGTCAAGAGTGACCCCACCAATTCCTTTCAGCGCCGAGCAAACACGAAGCTCCATCACAGAACGACCTCAAGTGTTCCTAACGCAGTGCGAACCTAAAAAAACCCCACTAACATGAAAACGTAACCTCACGACCAATCACCAGCTTAGCGTATACGTTCACATGGTTCTTCATCTGTCATCTGCACGGTTCCAGTATAGCTGAATCAATGAGACCACTGAGGATTTCGATACGGAAGGATAGCGCATTAACGTCTACAAAGCGACCGAAAATAGTGGGGATTTCGTGTCTACGCGCAACGGTGCCACCGCAACACCGTATTGCCTGCGCTTCGGCTCTCCAAGTTATGTGCAATGAAGCTTAATAATAGACCGACCAAAGGCATGCTGTATTTGTCGATAGTTCACAAGTTAACTCTGTGCTCACTCGCTTCCTCTTTCTATTACCCTTTT